>NC_084571.2:30317500-30357500 GCF_033978685.3 Nerophis lumbriciformis | reverse complement strand
TCCAAACCCTTTTTCGTATGAAAATTCTACAGAATCAGAATCAGAATCAGAATCAGCTTTATTGTCATTACGCAAGGTAACGAGATTGAGGCCATTCCATACAGTGCGATGTGTGCATGCTAGAAAAACAATGTGCAAATATATAAAAATATAAAAAATGTAGAAGTACAATGAATATGGTGTGAAATGAATATATACATGAAAAGAAAAAAAAAAAAAAAAAAAAAAAAAAAAACACCCGCTGAAATTAAGTTGTCACTTTGACTTTTGATTCCAAAGCAGGTTTTCCATTAGTTTGTTGGTACACAACGATAATAACAAAACAAAAAAAGAAAAAAGGAAACTGTGTAATATTATCATGAAGGGGCCCTCCAAGGGCTTTGGTATCTGCGATGTGGCCCACAATGAAAATGAGTTTGTTATAGATGTATAATTACAAGCATATTTTATTATAATGATAATTAATTTTATAAGTTTCATGTCTGATAAAGTGTTCGATGGTGTTAGTGACACTTTTTTTGTTTGTGTGTTCATTTAACGACACTTGAAATCTCAATACGGGCCAAATATCAATACCTACCGTATTTTCCAGAACATAGGCCAAAGATTTTTGAGTGCCGTGTGTAATGTTCTTTATTTTCAATGGAACACCTAACGTTTTGGTGTTGTTTACTGGCGTCATATTGCAGTCTACGCGTATCTCTTACGTGTGTGTGGGGGGAGGTGTGGCCAGCGCACCCGCAGGAGCAAAGGTCACCGCCTCTGTCTATGGTGCTGAGGACGAGCACCATCGGATGGGGGCGGGGCATGTGCTGACGGCGAGACACAGCTGACAGGTGATTAGATTTCACAGGTGGTACGTGTTAATCTAATCATCTGTTGTCTTTAACAGTAAGCGGCCGAGAGCAGGGAAGAAGAGAGGATACGGACGTGACTGGAAAGTCACGTTCTACCGTAGAAAGACTTTGACAAACAATCCATGCACAATAAAACTTTGTTAAAACTGCACACTGGGCTCCTGTGCCGTGTCTACAGTGGAACTGCTAGGAAGCGACCTCTACAGTGTGACTGCCATCTACTGGTCACACTTATCATTACACCATGTACCAAATAAAATTGTTTGGAGGTCGGTAAGCACAACCAGAATTATTCCGTACATTAGGCGCGCCGGGTTATAAGGCACACTGTCGATTTTTGAGAAAATGAAAGGATTATAGTCCAAAAAATACGGTATTCATTAAAACCTAAGCAGAGGTTTTTATTCTAACAAATACATTTAACATTTATTACACACAATTTGAACAGTAACACTGTGTTTGAATATAGGAAAATACAACACTAATCACTTAAGTTGTTCTTTGGTGTACCACAGTTTGAGAATCAATGCCATATACCAAAGATTAAGGGTGAGCTGACCAATAAAAAGGCTTTTAACTTAAAAAATATTGTTCAGAGGAGGCCACGCCCACAAGGTTGAAAATGAGTAAAACAAAATAAGATTTGCAACCGAAAAAGTGATTTGTCACAGAAAAAAATATTTAGAATGCACATTTTATTGTCACTTAAAGCTACAATGCGAATGCAGGTAGAGCCGTCACAAATGTGTGTAAACATGATGAAAGACCCAATTGCATGCTGATAATAGTCATCTCTGTGTCAACGAGTCAGGTGGGATCCTCTGAAGTGTGTGTGTGTGTGTGTGTGTGTGTGTGTGTGTGTGTGTGTGTGTGTGTGTGTGTGTGTGTGTGTGTGTGTGTGTGTGTGTGTGTGTGTGTGTGTGTGTGTGTGTTCTTGTATGTCTACCCTTCTTGAGACATCAACAAGGAAAAGTACCTTCAATATGAGGAGGTGTGAACAAGTTAGGACATAAATCATGGTCCCAATACCGGAAAACCATTGCATCTAATAGAGAATGTCTCATTTGCACCCCTGGTGGTGAAATCTATCAACATTAGGGTGGTCCCAAAAAGGAGGGATTTTTCAAATTGACTGTGTGTCTGTTTTAAAAGGTCAACATATGAAATAACAAGTGTGTGTAAAAATTTGAAGTGCTCGCCCTCCGGCCAACATATGAAATAACAAGTGTGCGCAAGAAATTGAAATGCACCCCCATTGGCCAAAATTTATTTAAAAAAAATAAAATAATATATATATATATATATATATATGTATATATATATATATATATATATATATATATATATATATATATATATATATATATATATATATATATATATACATATATATATATATAAACATACTGTAATATCTTGAAGTAAATTATAAAGATTAAAAAAAAAATACCCCCAAAAAAACAATTAACTAAAAGCAGTCTTTTTCCTCACTGTGTCGACTTGTTTCTTATGAAATTGGGAACAATTTCTGATATTTTTTCTGTTTCTGTAATATTGCAATATTTTCTCGTAAAATTATGAATTTTTTTATGTAAAATTATGACTTTTTTATGCAAAATGGTGACATTTGTCATATAAAATTCTGACTTTCATCACAATATTGCCAATGTTTTGTTGTTCTTGAAAACAGTAAAAAAAAATGTTGCCAGGTAAAATTCCGATTATTATTATAAGATTGTCAAAATTTTGAAGTTTTCATATAAAATTGTGACTTTTGTCGAGTAAAAATGACGGCTCTTTCCGTAAAATTGCCAACATTTGAAGATTTTCTTGTACAATTGTGACTGTTATTGAGTACAATTCCAACTTTTATCATAATATTGCACAAATTTTCAGTTTTTCTTGTAAAATTTGGGCTTGCTTTGAGTAAAATTATGACTTTTATCATAATACTGCAGAAATTCGAAGTTTTTCTTGTGAAATTTTGACCTTTTTCTTGCAAAATTCCAACTCACTTTTTTTGTATTTGCATAGTATGTATATATTATTAATGTTGTGAATACAAATCTTTATATATCTAGAAAGGGTGGTCCTACAGAGGTAGGCATTTTTCGGCGGTCTCAAGAAGTAAAGAAATACAAGAGTGTGTGTATGTGTGTGTTTGTGCTAGTGCTGTATGACATGCCACAGTAAAACATATGGCATTACATACGAATTATGAAGTGGTTTTAAGGAACCGGCACATCTCCAGAGGTCGTGTGAATGCTTCTATATGAGTCGAGGCCTGCAGGGGCGTGCGTACGTCATGTACGTGCGTGCGTTTTATATCCTCCATTCATCTTTTCTCGTCTTTATCCAGACAAATGTGTTAATCATAGACGTGGATGGAACCACCAGCAGAGCCTCCTCCACGCCTCCCGCCGAGCTCTCTCCCGCCCCGAGCAGGTGACACAAGGCGGGATGACGAGCACCATCGGGAAACAGCGGGAGCAGGTCGGCTAAATATGGACACTTCTTACACCTTTGTGCGCAGGATGTAATAAAACTTTATGTGGGTTTTCTCTCCTGGTCGTTGCAATCAAGACACCAGGACAACTTTTCATGGCCGCGTGCGTGCATCACGGCGGTCTTCGGCTGCATAAAACACGTGGAATAGAACGGACCGAGATGTGAGAAATATTGTCTGTAGTCAGAGTTAGTCTGACTCCGACTGATAGGGTCATGTTGCAGATGAAGGCAACAGATAACTTCTGTATGTTTACGTTTGTATTCAACAACCCTGGAACCAGAAAATACATCTATTTGTTATGTTTACCCTATTTTTTGTACCATAAGGCGCACTGCCGATGAGTGCGTCTATTCATTTTTTTTTTTCATACAAAAGGGTGAAATCTATCAAAACGAGGGTGGTCCCAAAAAGGAGGGATTTTTCAAATTGACCGTGTGTCGGTTTTAAAAGTGCTCCCCCTCTGGTCAACATATGAAATAACAAGTGTGTGTAAGACATTGACATTTGAAAAATTATGACTCTTCTTAAAAGTGCCAACATTTTAAGCTTTTCTTGTAAAACTGCGACTGTTATTGGGTTAAATTCCAACTTTTATCATAATATTGCACAAATGTTCGGTTTTTCTTGTAAAATCTGGACTTGCATTGTGGAAAATTACGACTTTTATTATAATACTGCCAAAATATATGTTTTTCTTGTGAATTTCCAACTCATTTTGCACAACAAGCTTTTTTATATTTGCATAGTATGTATATATTATTAATGTTGTAAATACACTTCTTTATACATCGAGAAAGGGTGGTCCTAAAGAGGTAGGCATTTTTCGGCGGTCTCAAGAAGGTAATATACAAGAATGTCTGTGTGTGTGTAGGTGTGTATGTGTGTGTGTGTGTGTGTGTGTGTGTGTGTGTGTGTGTGTATTCTTGTATTTGTACCTTTCTTGAGACATCAACAAGGAAAAGTACCTTCCATATGAGGAGGTGTGAACAAGTTAGGACATAAATCATGGTCCCAATACGGAAAACCATTGCATCTAATAGAGAATGTCTCATTAGCACCCCTGGTGGTGAAATCTATCAAAATTATGGTGGTCCCAAAAAGGTGGGATTTTTCAAATTGACTGTGTGTCTTTTTTAAAAGTGCTCCCCCTCTGGTCAACATATGAAATAACAAGTGTGTGTAAAAATTTGAAGTGCTCCCCCTCTGGCCAACATACGAAATAACAGGTAAGAAATAAGAAATTGAAATGCACCCACGTAAAATTAATTAAAAAAATAAATGCATATAGAGACATACTGTAATAACTTGAAGTAAATAATGACGATTAAAAACCAATTACCAAAACTAATTAAAAAAAATAAAAATGAACGAAAAGCAGTCTTTTTCTCACAATGTATCGACTTTTTTCTTGTAAAATTGGGAACAATTTCTCATATTATTTCTGTTTTTGCAAAATTGCAATATTTTTTTGTAAAATTATTACTATTTTATGTAAAATTATTACTTTTTAATGCAAAAGGGTGACATTTGTCATATAAAATTCCGACTTTTATCACAAAACTGTTTCTTGTAAAACAGTAATAAAATTGGCCAAGTAAAATGTTGATTATTATTACAATATTGCCAACATTTTCTTATATAAAGTATAAAAATATATTTAAAAAAAATTATATATATAGGGCACATTAAAGGGGTCAAATTATATATATATTTTTCTAAATGTAAAAAACTTCCTTGTGGTCTACATATCATATAATGGTGGTTATTTGGTCAAAATGTTGCGTAGATTATATTTTACAGATCATCTTCAAGCCGCTTTCTGACAGTCGCTTCAGGATGTGCCGTTTTGTGGGCGGTCTTATTTACGTGCCTCCACAGCGTCTTCTCCCCGTCATCTTTGTTGTAGCGGTGTAGCATGCAAGGACGGAAGTGGAAGAAGTGTCAAAAGATGGAGTTAACTGTTTTAATGACATCCAGACTTTACTTAAATCAATAACGGAGCAACATCTCCTCCTCCGTGGATCGCGAGTGTAACAACAACGCCGGAAATGTGTCCCGTGAAAAACCGTCCGACCGTAACTCTCTAATAACTAAAGTTCCTTGAGTGAATTATGTAAACTCACTACACCGGTATGTTTTAGCGCTTCCATAGCAAGATATAAGTTAGAACTTTACGCTACTTTTTATTATAAATGGCAACAGCGGAGAGTTAATGCCCCATAACAAGAAGATAGTGAAAAACTCTCAGACCACAGAACACTTTTACACTTTGCATCTCCCAGCGAAGCCGGCGGTGTTTCTGGGTGTTGTTGATAAATGGCTTTCACTTTGCATAGTAGAGTTTTAACTAGAGATGTCCAATAATGGCTTTTTTGCCGATATCCGATATTCCCATATTGTCCAACTCTTAATTACCGATTCCGATATCAACCGATACCGATTTTGGAAGGGGCGTGGTCCACGTGTCACCTGCAGGCAGGGCATGTGCAGGAGCCAACTGTGAAGCAGATGCCAGGTGAGTGGATATCTCAGCTGGAAGGAGTTATCTAATCACCTGTCTCTTTATTAGCAGCGTTGGTGACCGCAGGAGGGGAGCTGAAAAGCCAAAGGGAAGCCGGAAGGCGAGAGAGGAGGGAAGGAGAAAGACTTTTGACAACTGAAAAATAAAACATTGTAATCTTGGCAACTCGCCTTGCCACAGTTTGTCGGTCCTGAAAAGAACCCCAGCAACAGAGCTGTCACACCGATATGTACAGTCGTGGAATTAAGACATTATTATGCCTAATTGTGTTGTGATGCCCAACTGGATGCATTAAACAATGTAACAAGGTTCTCCAAAATAAATAAAGTTATGGAAAAAAGTGCCAAAATGGCACTGCCTTATTTATTATTCAAGTCACAAAGTGCATTATTTTTTTTAACATGCCTCAAACAGCATCTTGGATTTTGGGACATGCTCTCCCTGAGAGAGCATAAGGAGGTTGAGGTGGGCGGGGTTGAGGTGGGGGTTAGGCGGTAGCGGGGGGTTGTATATTGTAGCGTCCCGGAAGAGTTAGTGCTGCAAGGGGTTCTGGGTATTTGTTCTGTTGTGTTTATGTTGTGTTACGGTGCGGATGTTCTCCCGAAATGTGTTTGTCATTCTTGTTTGGTGTGGGTTCACAGTGTGGCGCATATTTGTAACAGTGTTAAAGTTGCTTATACGGCCACCCTCAGTGTGACCTGTATGGCTGTTGACCAAGTATGAATGCATTTACTTGTGTGTGTGAAAAGCCGTAGATATTATGTGATTGGGCCGGCACGCAAAGGCAGTGCCTTTAAGGTTTATTGGCGCTCTGTACTTCTCCCTACGTCCGTGTACCGCTCCGTATAGCGGCGTTTTAAAAAGTCATACATTTTACTTTTTGAAACCGATACCGATAATTTCCGATATTACATTTTAAAGCATTTATCGGCCATCTCTAGTTTTAACTTGTACTTACAGATGTAGCGACCAACTGTAGTTCCTGACAGTGGTTTTCTGAAGTGTCCCTGAGCCCACGTGGTGACATCATTTACACACTGCTTTTTTGATGAAGTACCGCTTGAGGGATCGAAGGTCACGGGCATTCAATGTTGGTTTTCAGCCTTGACGCTTACGTGCAGTGATTTATCCAGATTCTCTGAACCTTTTTAATGATATCGTGGACCGTAGATGGTGAAATCCCTAAATTCTTGCAATAGCCAAAGACTACTGGGCGGTATAGCTCGGTTGGGGCGGTATAGCTCGGTTGGTAGAGTGGCCGTGCCAGCAACTTCAGGGTTGCAGGTTCGATACCCGCTTCCGCCATCCGAGTCACTGCCGTTGTGTCCTTGGGCAAGACACTTTACCCACCTGCTCCCAGTGCCACCCACACTGGTTTAAAAAAAAATGTAACTTAGATATTGGGTTTCACTATGTAAAGCGCTTTGAGTCACTAGAGAAAAAGCGCTATATAAATATAATTCACTTCACTTCACTACTGTATGTACCACTGTGAACAGGTGACTGAGCGAGGGAATCCGCAAAGCAGTAATGCCGCCTTTGATTGATTGAGTGAAACTTGCATTAGATTGCAGAGTACAGTACATATTCCGTACCACTAAATGGTAACACCCAAATACGTTTTTCAACTTGTTTAATGTACCACGTTAATCAATTCATGGTACAAATATATACTATCAGCATAATACAGTCATCACACAAGTTAATCATCAGAGTATGTACATTGAATTATTTACATTATTTACAATCCGGGGGGTGGGATGTGGAGGGGGGTTTGGTTTGGTTGATATCAGCACTTCAGTCATCAACAATAATATCACTTGAGAAATGGACATTGTCACAGTGTAGGTCTCACTTGGTAGGATATGTACAGCGAGCGGTGAACATAGTGAGCTCAGAAAGCATAAGAACAAGTATATACATTTGATTAATTACAATCCGGGGAGGTGGGATGTGGTGTGGGGGAGGGTGTTAGTCTAGGGTTGTAGTTGCCTGGAGGCATACTTGCCAACCCTCCCGGATTTTCCGGGAGACTCCCGAAATTCAGCGCCTCTCCCGAAAACCTCCCGGGACACATTTTCTCCCGAAAATCTCCCGAAATTCAGGCGGACTCACAATATAAACAGCGTACCTGCCCAATCACGTTATAACTGTAGAATGATGGAGGGCGAGTTCTTGGTTTCTTATGTGGGTTTATTGTTAGGCAGTTTCATTAACGTCCTCCCAGCGCGGTAACAACACACAACAACAGCTGTCACGTTTTCGTCTACCGTAAAGCAGTTCGTCTGCCGTAAACAGCAATGTTGTGACACTCTTAAACAAGACAATACTGCCATCTAGTGCATTTGATGAAAGCACTTTTGTGCGTGCCACACAGCAATGCATCAGCATGGTTAGAAAAATAGTGACAGAGAATAGAACAAGGATGGACAATTCAACCCTTAACTCAACAATGAGTAGATGAGTGTTATGTGTGTGTATATGTGTAAATAAATGAACACCGAAATTCAAGTATTTTTTTTATTTGTATATATATATATATATATATATATATATATATATATATATATATATATATATATATATATATATATATATATAAAATAAAATAAAATAAAAAAAATATATATATACATACATATACGTATATATATATATATATATATATATATATATATATATATATATATATATATATATATATATATATATATATATATATATATATATATATATATATATATGAAATACTTGACTTGGTGAATTCTAGCTGTAAATATACTCCTCCCCTCTTAACCACGCCCCCGCCGCCCACCTCCCGAAATCGGAGGTCTCAAGGTTGGCAAGTATGCCTGGAGGTGTTCTTTTAGTGCGGTTTTGAAGGAGGATAGAGATGCACTTTCTTTTACACCTGTTGCGAGTGCATTCCATATTGATGTGGCATAGAAGGAGCCAATGACTGCGCGATGAAAGTGTGATGGAACCCGGCCATCAATCATCGGCGCTACTTATAATGGTCGATAAAATAGACCGACCAATGACTCCATTAACTGTGAATGAGATAGCAGGTTCATAGAGTGTTTACATTGGGATTCTGTGTAGAAAGGCTTTAAAAGATGATGGATGTTTTTCATGCATTTTTGTGCACATTTGTGTCAACATTTGCTTGATAAGTGATAGTGACTCCTCACATTCGGAGCAATGCTTTTACTTCGTCAAAATATCAACCTCCTTGGCCCTACCGGGAGTCGCTTTCCTCGTCGGGGAAGACGTAAAAGGTCACTAATGCATTTGCTGAAGGAGAAAAAGGCATGCTGGATGTTTGTTTGGCCATTTTTTTTTTTGTATTTTTTTTTTTTTTATCTCGCCTTACAGACATTTCTCCAGCGACGCGGCGCTGCAACATGTGAGAATAACGCGGTGGTGTATGAATGTGTGTGTGTGTGTGTGTGAGGGGGAGGTGAGAAACACTTTAGTCCATCGCATGCTGTTTGCGTCCGCAGCTTGCAAGTTTGACGCCATCAGAACCGAGACACGTGTGGAGTTAAAAAGTGAGAGGTTCGAGCCGCAGGCCATGTAGCGCCGCCCTAGTGGCTCCCTGGAGCTTTTTCAAAATGTTATGATATATATACCGTATTTTTCGGAGTATAAGTCGCACCGGAGTATAAGTCGCACCGGCCGAAAATGCATAATAAAGAAGGGAAAAAACAGATATAGGTCGCACTGGAGTATAAGTCGCATTTTTTGGGGGAAATTTATTTGATAAAAGCCAACACCAAGAATAGACATTTGAAAGGCAATTTAAAATAAATAAAGAATAGTGAACAACAGGCTGAATAAGTGTACGTTATATGAGGCATAAATAACCAACTGAGAACGTGCCTGGTATGTTAACGTAACATATTATGGTAAGAGCATACTTGCCAACCCTCCCGGATTTTCCGGGAGACTCCCGAATTTCAGCGCCTCTCCCGAAAACCTCCCGGGACAAATTTTCTCCCGGAAATCTCTCGAAATTCAGGCGGAGCTTGAAGCCACGCCCCCTCCAGGTTTATTGTTAGGCGGTTTCATTAACGTCCTCCCAGCGCGGCAACAACACACAACAACAGCAGTCACGTTTTCGTCTACCGTAAAGCAGTTTGTCTGCCGTAAACAGCAATGTTGTGACACTCTTAAACAGGACAATACTGCCATCTACTGTACATGCATATGCGACGATAACATCTACGGCTTTTAGAGAGTGCAGTGCACAACTGCGCACACAACAAGGAGACGAAGCAGAATGCATCATCAGAGAGGGTGTTCAGCATGGTTAGAAAAATAGTGACAGAGAATAGAACAAGGATGGACAATTCAAGCCTTAACTCAACAATGAGTAGATGAGTGTTATGTGTGTGTATATGTGTAAATAAATGAATACTGAAATTCAAGTATTTCCTTTATTTATAAATATATATAATAAAATAAATATATATATATATATATATATATATATATAAATATATAGCTACAATTCACTGAAAGTCAAGTATTTCTTATATATATATATATACTGTATGTATATATATATATATATATATATATGTAACCCTTGAAGCTGGCCCCACATCAGTTCACCTCCTTACATATATATAGCTAGAATTCACTGAAAGTCAAGTATTTCTTCACCGATGGGAGTATTTGGCGCAAGCCAATTTTGTCCTGATTTCGGAAGTCCTTGAACACACCGTAGTTTGTTTGCATGTACAACTTTCCTTGATGCTGCCACAGAAAGACGTGTTTTATGCATACTTGCCAACCTTGAGACCTCCGAATTCGGGAGATGGGGGGTAGCGGGGGGTGTATATAGTTTCAATATATATATATATATATATAAATAATCCGTTCATGAATGAGTATATCCGTTCGGCCACCGTGTTCAATGGAGAAGTCTGATCTACAGGCAGCATACCCCTTCCCCTTCGAGCTGTCCTGGATGAACTGAAATTATATTTTTCCAATCATTTTGGAACTTGCAAGGGCGGCATGGCGTAGTGGGTAAAGCAACCGTGCCAGAAACCTGAGGGTTGCAGGTTCGCTCCCCGCCTCTTACCATCCAAAAATCGCTGCCGTTGTGTCCTTGGGCGGGACACTTCACCCTTTGCCCCCGGTGCCACTCACACCGGTGAATAGAATGATGGCAAATTGCAGCCACGCTTCCGTCAGTCTACCCCAGGGCAGCTGTGGCTATGAAAGTAGCTTACCACCACCAGGTGTGAATGAATGATGGGTTCTACATGTAAAGCGACTTTGGGTACTTAGAAAAGCGCTATATAAATCCCAGGTATTATTATTATTATTATTATTACTTCTTCTTCTTACTCTTCGTCGCCATGTCTCTTCTTCGTTCTTCTGCTTCATCTCTGTTATGTTTTTGGACATTACTACTTGCCGTAGTTTTGAAGCAATGCATGATGGGAATCCGGATGTTGTGTGTCAGTGTATTAACGTGCCGGCTGGAATAAACACACGCTGAGAAATAGCTCCGTGCCTGCCTACTTTATGGGTTATAGATAAACCTACGGATAACGGAGACATATATAATAGTCTCCTTTCCAGGTGAGAGAGGACGCTAAAGGCAGTGCCTTTAAGGCACGCCCCCAATATTGTTGTCCGGGTGGAAATCGGGAGAAATTCGGAAGAATGGTTGCCCCGGGAGATTTTCGGGAGGGGCACTGAAATTTGAGAGTCTCCCGGTTGGCAAGTATGGTTTTATGCCACTCCTTCTTTTGTCTCTATTTGTCCACCAAACGTTTTATGCTGTGCGTGAATGCACAAAGTTGAGCTTTGTTGATGTTATTGACTTGTGTTGGAGTGCTAATCAGACATATTTGGTCACTGCATGACTGCAACTAATCGATGCTAACATGTTAGGTATAATTGAGGTCATTTTATTTGTAGTTTCCATTTCCTTCAACTTTAACGCACAGATATTTACCTTTGGCCATTCTAAGCCAGTAATTTCCAGGAGTTATCTCACCCTCTGAAAACCCTTCTTTTTAGCAATGTTTTCCAATGTTGTAAAAATATGTAGAATAAATATTACATTTCAACATTTCTGTCCACGAAGATTTGCATCAGCCTGCGACACATACTCATTTTGATAGTAGGCTAATATAGACACTTACATCATTTGTTGCCTTCATTTATAACACTGATATAAGGCTTTACATTTGTTGCGGCTCCAGACAGATTTTTTTGTTTGTATTTTTGGTCCAATTTGGCTCTTTCAACATTTTGGGTTGCCGACCCCTGGGTTAGAGGTTGTGTTGCTGCGTTGTTGTTGTTGTTATATCGCGAGGCGGTGGAGTGGTCACCTGACCTGGCATCTTGGGACCAATGCGCCAATTTAGTAGGAAATGCTACACAAGTATTGCTGTGCTGAGTGCACTTTCCAGCAATTCAACCTAAAGTTTCAAGAAAACCCTTGAACCAACATCCAGAACCCAGGCAATGTTTGTGTGTGTTTACATTTCATAACGTTGACGATGATAGTGTTGAAAAAGAAACCTATGTCAGAAAGCTGCATTCAAAACAATAATCCGGGCGGCACGTTGGGCCGGGCTCTGGGGTTCCTGTCGCCTGGCTGTGTGGGGCCGGTGGTCCCTTGTTCCCTGGGGACCACACCTGCTGTTTTGGGTTGGGCTCTCTGGGTGGCTGGGGCCGTACTCTGGCTCCCGCACACACTGGGAGTCAAATATATTGTACATACAAATACACATATATACCCACATACACACCTTTATTCATACATATATACATACATACGCGCACCTACGCTCCCATATACATACAGTACATACCTACACACTCAAAGTTAGTACACCCACAAGCACATTCACTGTACAAACATACATATACACATGCATGTACATATACATTCACTGTACAAACATACATATACACATACTGTACATATACAAGTACATATACATACATACACTCATGCCAGTGACGTGCGGTGAGGTTGATGGCTGGTGAGGCACTGACTTCATCACAGTCAGATTTACAAACATATGAACCCTAAAGAGTATCTTATTCACCATTTGATTGGCAGCAGTTAACGGGTTATGTTTAAAAGCTCATACCAGCATTCTTCCCTGCTTGGCACTCAGCATCAAGGGTTGGAATTGGGGGTTAAATCACCAAAAATGATTCCCGGGCGGGGCGCTGCTGCTGCCCACTGCTCCCCTCACCTCCCAGGGGGTGAACAAGGGGATGGGTGAAATGCAGACGACAAATTTCATTACACCTAGTGTGTGTGTGACAATCATTGGTACTTTAACTTAACTTTAACTTTACACATACAAACTGTAGCACACAAAAAAGTACATTTAATTAAAAAAAACGTTATTATGGTCTTACTTTTACTTATAAATGAAGTCCACAACTAAAGCCCTCACTTAAACTTTCCACGTGCAAGATTGAATTTATTTTAAAAAGTGTAACCGAGGGTTTATAAATGTCGCCTATACTGTATGAAACTACAAAATAACAAACACGGAGGCTCCAGTTTACACGAGGACCACTTTATTCACTTTTTTCAAAAACCTCCGCTCCACTACAACATGTCATCACTTCCGCTCTTAGCGCCTTCAAAATAAGAGCTCAAGGCATATCCTGTATAACAGCGCATAACAGGAACTTAACATCACAAAGAGGAAAGCCCATGAAAATAGGTTACAAAAGTTATTTAATAAGAAGCCAAAAAGTGCAAAAACAATAATGTTCGTGTTGGAGGAGTTGTGAATTAGATACACCTGCAGTCTGCAGGTGTACCTAATGTTGTGTCCCTGCAGTCATTCACAACTCCTCCAACACCAACATTATTGTTTTTGCATAACAGGAACTTAACATCACAAAGAGGAAAGCCCATGAAAATAGGTTACAAAAGTTATTTAATAAGAAGCCAAAAAGTGCAAAAACAATAATGTTCGTGTTGGAGGAGTTGTGAATTAGATACGCCTGCAGTCTGCAGGTGTACCTAATGTTGTGTCCCTGCAGTCATTCACAACTCCTCCAACACCAACATTATTGTTTTTGCACTTTTTGGCTTCTTATGAAATAATTTTTTAAAATAGATTCAATCTTGCACATGGAAAGTTTAAGTGCGGGCTTTAGTTGATATAACAATTCTACGGCGGGGGTGCAGGAGGCGAGCCTCAGCCAGTGCGTCTTTTGCAGCCGTTTTATGATCGCTCAGCACAAGAAATACGTTACACACATACAGTTGTTGACAAAATACACTGTACATTATAAACCTCAGCTAACTAAACTATGGAAATGTATAATATAGTTCATATAGCAATACAGTCTCACTGCACAGCAGGCCAGCAGTTAGCTGGGTCCGGAATCCATGTTGCGGCACTGAGTGACGTGCCTCAACTGGCTGATGTTCACCGCACCGTCTCTTCTCAGTATGTGAACGGCAAATGTGAACATTCAGCGATTTTGAATAAAAATAATCTAAAACTGGTGAAGTTAAATGGAAAATAACTTTATAGTATAATCACTGGATACACATAACAATTTAATTTTTTTTTTTTCTTTTTACATTTTTTTTCTTTCCATGATGGCAGGCCTCACCTGCCTCTAGTGACTGCACGTCACTGATGTACATATACATTCACTGTACAAACATACATATACACATACTGTACATATACAAGTACATATACATACATACACTCATGTATATAATCACGTTTCATATCATCAAACATATATTAAGGTTGCTGCCCTATGGGAAACTGGGTAACACATGGCACACTGACAAAGCTTAACGACCTATTGTTACTATAACAATCTACAAGGTTAATAAAATTGGCTTCTCTTTCATCCCCTCCATTTATCTGCTTGCTTTGGTATTTCAAGTTATCATTACATTTATGTATTGTTGCATTTGAACAATTGTATTGTTGATAAAAGAGGTAATTATTGTTATTATTCATTATCAATAGTGCTATTTCTATTGGTATTTGTATTGCTCCATGTGTAGTGTAATAATGCTCATTGTCATTTCTGTATTATTATTTAATTCACTAACTGCTTCTTTGCTATCATTTTTACCATCATATTTGTACATATCCTATTTGCTGTTGTTGTTCTATTGTTGTGTTTGTTGTTGTTGTTGTCTCTCTGTCGTATGCCCCTCTTGTCCCTACAATTTCCCCCCTTCCCCTTCCCTCTTCCTTTTTTCCCACTTTCTATCCCCTCCTGCTCCGGCCCGTCTGCACCAAATAATAATATAAATCCATTTAATAAAGTCAAAATACAAATATGGACAAGAGAAGTATCCCACACTTTTATTTTGTAAAGTAAATTTGTACAGCCGATATGGGCATCTACATCAACAATATGATTTGCCTGAGTAGCCGGACAGGACAAAAAAAACAAAACAAAAAAACAGTATTCAACATAAATTATCATATACTAGTTACCTCTGCAACTTATACTTGCACTCCCATTTTTGTCCTGTTAAATTTGCCGAAATGTTGCCACAGTTGCGAAAGCTCCACCCTAGTTATAGAAAAAAAAAAAAAAAAAAAAAATCAATAAAAATCAATTGAGGAATCATATTCCTAACATTGGACTGATTTTGAAATAAAGTGCATTTCATGTCGCTTTGAACCAATCTGATATTGATTTTGCAGTGGCGGGCCGTGCGTTTCCCACCTAGGCCTTCAGTGATGTCCGACTTCAATGATTACCTCTCAAAATACCATCATTGATGTCACCACATGACCATTGCTGGAGAAATACTATGCAGGAACACATTTACGCACTACTGGGCATTGTACAAAACGGGTAATTTGAATTTCTGGCGCATTTAAAAATCAATAAACCCGCATCAGCAATTAAAACATATCTTATGTGGTACTGTCAAAATTAAAATTGCATAAAACATATCAAACGTGCAAAAATAAAGAATAAAATATCTGAACTCACATTTCATCAACAGCTGAGTTAGCTTCCGGGGTTGTCCGACATGTTTATTTTTGGTTTAAGCATTAGACACCTTTTTACCTGCACACTGCCTCCCGCTGTTGTAGTTTCTCTTTAAATATTCTTCTTGAAAATGGCCTTGCAAATATATGTGTTGTCTTGTCTAGTCATAAAAGATGCAGACGAGGCGTGTTCTTAAAATTTACTCCACAGCGTGCTCATCAAAAACATCAAGCTGCCGGCATGTCGACGTTCAACAACCACGCGGCTACTGCGCATGCTCTTCACCACTGTGGCATGCTGGATGCTGGGTAATGGAGTTTTTAAGTTACCTGGTGCATAACATCACTATATATATCTGCCTTAGGCCATCTAGAAGGCCTTACTGACAACAACTTGTGATCTGATTGGCTATTGCAACTGTCTTTTAAAGGCCTACTGAAATGTGATTTTCTTATTTAAACGGGGATAGCAGGTCCATTCTATGTGTCATACTTGATCATTTCGGGATATTGCCATATTTTTGCTGAAAGGATTCAGTAGAGAACATCGACGATAAAGTTCGCAACTTTTGGTTGCTGATAAAAAAGCCTTGCCTCTACCGGAAGTAGCAGACGAGTAGTGTGACGTCACAGGTTGTGGAGCTACTCACATCTGCACATTGTTTACAATCATGGCCACCAGCAGCGAGAGCGATTCGGACCGAGAAAGCGACGATTTCCCCATTAATTTGAGCGAGGATGAAAGATTTGTGGATGAGGAAAGTGAGAGTGAAGGATTAGAGGGCAGTGGGAGCGATTCAGATAGGGAAGATGCTGTGAGAGGCGGGTGGGACCTGATATTCAGCTGGGAATGACTAAAACAGTAAATAAACACAAGACATATATATACTCTATTAGCCATAACACAACCAGGCTTATATTTAATATGCCACAAATTAATCCCGCATAACAAACCCCTCCCCCCTCCCGTCCATATAACCCGCCAATACAACTCAAACACCTGCACAACACACTCAATCCCACAGCCCAAAGTACTGTTCACCTCACCAAAGTTCATACAGCACATATATTTCCCCAAAGTCCCCAAAGTTACGTACGTGAGACTTTTTGAGACTTTTATTAGTAGGTTGCACAGTGAAGTACATATTCCGTACAATTGACAACTAAATGGTAACACCCGAATAAGTTTTCCAACTTGTTTAAGTCGGGGTCCACTTAAACTGATTCATGATACAGATATATACTATCATATATACTATCATCATAATACAGTCATCACACAAGATAATCATCAGGGTGTATACATTGAATTATTTACGTGGCATGCACATAGCGGCACGCACGTACGGGCAAGCGATCAAATGTTTGGAAGCGTACTCACGGTACCGTGTCTGCGTATCCAACTCAAAGTCCTCCTGGTAAGAGTCTCTGTTGTCCCAGTTCTCCACAGGCCAATGGTAAAGCTTGACTGTCATCTTTCGGGAATGTAAACAATGAAACACCGGCCGTGTTTGTGTTGCTAAAGTCGGCCGCAATACACCGCTTCCCACCTACCGCTTTCTTCTTTGCTGTCTCCATTGTTCATTGAACACATTGCAAAAGATTCACCAACACAGATGTTCAGAATACCGTGGAATTTTGCGATGAAACAGACGACTTAATAGCTGGCCATCATGCTGTCTCAAAATGTCCTCCAAAATCCGCGACGTCACGCGCTGACGTCATCATACCGAGACGTATTCAGCAGGATATGTCGCGCGAAATTTAAAATTGCACTTTAGTAAGCTAACCCGGCCGTATTGACATGTGTTGCAATGTTAAGATTTCATCATTGATATATAAACTATCAGACTGCGTGGTCGGTAGTAGTGGGTTTCAGTAGGCCTTTAAATGTTTGTGTAAAGTCTCCAAGGCAGAAGCATATTAGAGAGTATTCAGTGTCATAATAAATATCATGAGCTTATCTCAATGAATTATTGGTGTCGTCAAAAAACAATTACTACTCTGCTTCAACCTAAAGACGGCATAAGTCCATTCCAGATGGTTGTTAATAAATACGTAAGTGGTTTTTTTATATCTCTGTTTGACAATGTTCACTTGATCGAACCTTTTCTAACATCTCACAATACAAAATGATAAAAGTATGCATCATTTGTGGTGATATTGTATCGAATCAATGTCGGTATCGGCCAATACTTAAGGCTACAATTGTATCGGAAGTGAAAAAAACCCAAATTTAAAGTTACTTTACAAGGAGTTCCGGTCGATAACATTTTGTGCAAAATCTTACTGATGTCTTGTTGGTAACAAAGTGCAGACTTCCAAATAGAAATTTAAAAGTGTCAAATGTAACTCCTGATTAAAGTTATTCATGAAAACCAGTAGGTGGCGCCAAACAACTTATCCCAAAGTGAGTCAGAGCTTTTCTTTCTGTCACTCACACAGACAAAAATGCAGGGGTTCTTAACATGTTTTACTACAAAGGGGCGCCACTTAAATATTAACACCTAGTTAGTAATCTTACTCTTGATTTTGATTGTTTTCAATAATTCTATCTAACCTACTTACAGGTTACAACCTTATTAAATTATATGACACCATTTGTTAATCAAATATTATTATTTATTTAATAACTGACCCTTAGGATTAGGTCAGGCTGATTAGAAAAATAAGTACTAACCAATATATACTGTATAGGAGGGGACTCCAAAATGATGAAAAATAAAATCACTTGCGTTTATTTTGTGCTAGAATAAAAAAATGAAATACATAAATTAACCAAGAATATGTTTCTTAAGTAACTGTCGATAACATTAAAGTGCAAATGAAAATACAGCTTCACCACTTTAGTCGTAATTTTTGCGCTTCAGAAACTCCTTTATGACTTCAGCTCCAGACTGCTATTTGTTTGGTATTATCATTAGTGCCACAAGTGGTGGAAAAGTGTACTACAGCTGATTGCAGCTGCGCCCCCTACAGACCACAGCTGAGAGACAGATATTTTTGGCGGGCCTTGAGGTGGAGCTCGGGCCCCGGCCCTATGGTTATAAAACATTACAATAGTATACTGGTGATACTGGTGACCAGTATGTGAAGTCATCAAACGACCATGGAGCAGCTCTGAACTATGATATCCTTTTCCTATATTTGTAATCAATTTGTTATTTTGACCGTCTTATATTTACCTACAGAACGGTTTTGGGCATCTTGCTGGTAGTTTTACCTAGTAAAATAAACAATGTCATTTACTTTATCTAAACAAATTAAGAGTGCAATTTTAGTGCACGCTGGTTTGAGACCCTCAGCTGGCCTCGCCCGTTGTGGACCGAGGGGAAGGGAATGAAACGATACGGCGAGGAAGCAGAATATTGCATCCCATTCCTGGCTTCCCTGAAGAATGTCCGGTTCTTGACACTTGTCCAATCCAAGCGTCTCTCTCTTCACGCCAGCTAATCTCTCCTGACGTATCGCACTTCTCCGACGTAAGGCTGTTGGGGGGGCCTCCACGCCTTTGTGCCTCCCAAATGGGCGCCAGTCCATCTTGCTTATATCCCACCCTCCCATCCAAGCCTTCTCCATTACTTCCCTCTGTGGCTTTCTCTTGTCTCTCCATCCATCTTTGTCAGACCGGCTTTGACTCCTCTTATATCTCCCCCCCGTCCTCCTCTCCTCCTCGCTTGATGAGAATCTGCGAAGAATACGGCACCGTTGTTGAGTGAGCGATAGCCGGCGTTTCCTCCGGGGCCCCGGCGCGGTTGGAGAAAGGCGAGCGAGCGCTGCTTAACTCGGAGGGCGTCTGTCTCAAGGCACACCTTTTTGCACATCAAGTGGAGCTCACTTAGAGCGCCCGGGAGGCGGGGAAATAAACACCGGCGTCTTTCCCTCGGTACCCGTCGCCCAGAGTTTGACATTTTGGGATCGTTTTTGGAAGGCTTGCACAAACAGACCGTTATTTAAACAGCAACTTTATTTCAAGCAAGAGATGCTCCACAGATAATTTTCTACTAATTGGTATATTTGGGATACAAGGATTCCCGAGAGACTACCACTCAAAATATGCACTTGCTTAGTCATTGGGCATACAGGCAGCGAATAGAGTATACGTCCCCAGTCTAGAGAAACATCAATACAGTGTACGTCTGCGTTCTCTCAACTTTGGCACCTTTTTGAGTGGCTTCTTCCAGATGTTTCTGCTTCTGTAGCTCAACAACAATCACTGCATGTTACATTTGAAAGTGTGGCGCCCGTTAGCTCAGAGCCTCAAGATCTTCATCCCCGTCTGTTCATTTTGACTAATTCAGACTGTTTGGTATTTCAAACCGCAAATTTATTTCAGGTGGCATTCTTTACACTCTCATCCGAGAAGTCTACAGATCAGTTTCTCCTAATTGGCTTATATGCGATGCAAAGATTTCCAAGTCGCAAACAATGTCAATTCACTTGCTCAGTTTACGACTAAGAGAATGGAGTGAGGTTCCTCAGTCTAGAGACACATCAATACGTCTGCGTTCCCTCAACATTGGCACCTTTTTGAGTGGCTTCTTCCAGATGTTCCTACTTCTGTATCTCAACAACAATCAGTAGGCTCACTGCCTGTTAAATTTGAAAGTGTGGCTCCCGTTAGCTCAGAGCCTCAAGATCTTCATCCCCATCTGTTAATTTTGACTAATTCAGACTGTTTGGTATTTCAAACCGCAACTTTATTTCAGGTGGCATTCTTTACACTCTCATCCGAGAACTTCTACAGATCAGTTTATTCTAATTGGCTTATATGCGATGCAAAGATTTCCAAGTCGCAAACAATGTCAATTCACTTGCTCAGTTTACGACTAAGTGAATGGAGTGAGGTTCCTCAGTCTAGAGACACATCAATACGTCTGTGTTCCCTCAACATTGGCACCTTTTTGAGTGGCTTCTTCCAGATGTTCCTACTTCTGTATCTCAACAACAATCAGTAGGCTCACTGCCTGTTACATTTGAAAGTATGGCGCCCAGTAGCTCAGAGCCTCAAGATCTTCATCCCCGTCTGTTCATTTTGACTAATTCAGACTGTTTGGTATTTCAAACCGCAACTTTATTTCAGGTGGCATTCTTTACACTCTCATCCGAGAACGCCTACAGATCAGTTTCTCCTAATTGGCTTATATGCGATGCAAAGATTTTCAAGTCGCAAACAATGTCAATTCACTGGCTCAGTGTACGACTACGTGAATGGAGTGAGGTTCCTCAGTCTAGAGACACATCAATACGTCTGCGTTCTCTCAACATTGGCACCTTTTTGAGTGGCTTCTTCCAGATGTTCCTACTTCTGTATCTCAACAACAATCAGTAGGCTCACTGTCTGTTACATTTGAAAGTGTGGCGCCCGTTAGCTCAGAGCCTCAAGATCTTCATCCCCTTCTGTTCATTTTGACTAATTCAGACGGTTTGGTATTTCAAACCGCAACTTTATTTCAGGTGGCATTCTTTACACTCTCATCCGAGAACTTCTACAGATCAGTTTCTCCTAATTGGCTTATATGCGATGCAAAGATTTCCAAGTCGCAAAAAATGTCAATTCACATGCTCAGTGTACGACTAAGTGAATGGAGTGAGGTTCCTCAGTCTAGAGACACATCAATACGTCTACGTTCTCTCAACATTGGCACCTTTTTGAGTGGCTTCTTCCAGATGTATCTCAACAACAATCAGTAGGCTCACTGCCTGTTACATTTGAAAGTATGGCGCCCGTTAGCTCAGAGCCTCAAGATCTTCATCCCCTTCTGTTAATTTTGACTAATTCAGACTCTTGGTATTTCAAACAGCAACTTTATTTCAGGTGGCATTGTTTACACAGATCAGTTTCTCCTAATTGGCTTATTTGCGATGCAAGGATTTCCAAGTCGCAAAAAATGTCAATTCACTTGCTCGGTGTATGACTAAGTGAGGGGAGTGAGGTTCCCCAGGCTGGAGACACGTCAATACATCTGCATTCCCTCAACATTAGCGTCATGTTGGACATCTGGACAAACAGGCTTTTGTTACATTTGAAAGCGTAAAGGCTTTTAGCTCTGAATGCCAGGTTTCTGCTGTCTTTTAATTTGCACATACGGTTGTTCCACTGATTTCAGAGGGACCATCCGCTCATTCAATCACTCGACAACAAGCCTTTGTTACATTTGAAAGCATGAAGATGTTTAGCTATGAGCTCTAGATTTCTGCAGGTTTCTGCAGGTTTCTGCAGCCGTTCTGTTTATTTGCACAAAAGACGGTTGTTTCAAGGACTTCAGAGGGACCATCCGCTCATTAATTCACCATATGTTATGTTCAGAATCTGCACTAGCTTTCTCATTGTGCACACAGTTTAGACTTCTCGATATTGAATCGAGTGAGGTTCCCCAGGCTAGAGACATATCAATTTGTCTGATTTCCCTCAACATTGGCATCTTTTTGAGTGGCTTCTCACATGATCCTACTCCTGTATCTCAACAACAGCCAGGAGGTCTAGTGTACGTTACCTTTGAAAGTATGGCACCTGTTAGCTCAGAGCCTCTGGTTCTTTGCACAAACAGACTGTTGGTATTTGAAACAGCAACTTTATTTCAGGTGGCATTGTTTACACTTTCATCCTAGAATCTCCACAGATCATTTTATCCTAATTTGGCCTTTTTGCGATACAAGTATTCCTGAATCACGAAAAATGCCAGTTCATTGGCCTGGTGCACGACTAAGTGAAGGGAGTGAGGTTCCCCAAGCTCGAGACACATCAATACGTCTGCATTCCCTCAACACTGGTGTGTCCTTTTGCATGTTGACATGCTCATACATCTCGACAACAAGCCTTTGTTACATTTGGAAGCATGAAGACATTTAGCTATGAGCTTCAGATTTCTGCAGGTTTCTGCAGCCAATCTGTTTATTTGCACAAACAGACGGTTGTTACAAGGACTTCAGAGGGACCAGCCGCTCATTAATTCTCCATATGTTCAAAATCTGCACTAGCTTTTACATTGCGTACACAGTTTAGACTTATCGATATTGAATGGAGTGAGGTTCCCCAGGCTAGAAACACATCAATCGTCTGACTTCCCTCAACATTGCCACCTTTTTGATTGGCTTCTCACATGTTCCTACTCCTGTATCTCAACAAGTCAGTAGGTTCTAGTGTACGTTACCTTTGAACGTATGGCTCCTGTTAGCTCAGAGCCTCTGGTTCTTTGCACAAACAGACTGTTGGTATTTGAAACAGCAACTTTATTTCAGGTGGCATTGTTTACACTTTCATCCTAGAATCTCCACAGATCATTTTATCCTAATTTGGCCTTTTTGCGATACAAGTATTCCTGAATCACGAAAAATGTCAGTTCATTGGCCTGGTGCACGACTAAGTGAAGGGAGTGAGGTTCCCCAAGCTCGAGACACATCAATACGTCTGCATTCCCTCAACACTGGTGTGTCCTTTTGCATGTTGACATGCTCATACATCTCGACAACAAACCTCTGTTACATTTGGAAGCATGAAGACATTTAGCTATGAGCTTCATGCAGCCGTTCTGTTTATTTGCACAAACAGACGGTTGTTACAAGGACTTCAGAGGGACCAGCCGCTCATTAATTCTCCATATGTTCAAAATCTGCACTAGCTTTTACATTGCGTACACAGTTTAGACTTATCGATCTTGAATGGAGTGAGGTTCCCCAGGCTAGAAACACATCAATCGTCTGACTTCCCTCAAAATTGGCACCTTTTTGATTGGCTTCTCACATGTTCCTACTCTTGTATCTCAACAAGTCAGTAGGTTCTAGTGTACGTTACCTTTGAACGTATGGCTCCTGTTAGCTCAGAGCCTCTGGTTCTTTGCACAAACAGACTGTTGGTATTTGAAACAGCAACTTTATTTCAGGTGGCATTGTTTACACTTTCATCCTAGAATGTCCACAGATCATTTTCTCCTAATTTGGCCTTTTTGCGATACAAGTATTCCCGAATCACGAAAAATGTCAGTTCATTTGTTGAGTGTACAACTAAGTGAAGGGAGTGAAGTTCCTCAGGCTAGAAACACATCAATACGTCTGCATTCCCTCAACATTGGTGTCTCCTTGCGCATGTTGACATGCTCATACATCGCAACAAGACTTTGTTACATTTGGAAGCATGAAGACGTTTAGCTATGAGCTTCAGGTTTCTGCAGGTTTCTGCAGCAGTTCTGTTTATTTGCACAAACAGACGGTTGTTACAAGGACTTCAGAGGGACCATCCGCTCATTAATTCACCATATGTTCAAAATCTGCACTAGCTTTCTCATTGCGCACACAGTTTAGACATCTTGATATTGAACGGAGTACAATTCTTCAGGCTAGAGACACATCAATATGTCTGCATTCCCTAAACGTTGGCACCTTTTTGAGTGGCTTCTTCCACACGTTCCTTCTCCTGTATCTCACAAGGCCTACTGTATGCTACGTTTGAAAGTATGCTGCCTGTTGGCTTAGAGCCTCAAGTTCTTTGCACAGTTATTTTAAACTTTATTTCAGGTGGCATTGTTTGCACTCTCATCCGAGAAGCTGTACAGATCATTCTCTCCGAATTGGCCTTTTTGCGATACAAGGATTCCCAAGTCTCCGAAAAATGTCAATTCACTTGCTTAGTCATTGTTCATACCGTGTTGGACTAAGTGAATGGAGTGAGGTTCCCCAGGCTAGAGTCATATCAGTGCCTTTGCTTTCCCTTAACAGTTTTTTGAATCGCCGTTTCCACATGTTCATGCTCATGTATCTCAACAATCAGTAGGCCGGAGTTGCCTTTAAAAGTCGCAGGGTTTTTGCGCGGAACCTCATGTCTTGCCGCCTTTCTCTTCATCCTACAACAGACAGACCATTGCTATTTTAAACAGCATCTTCATTTCAAGCGGCATTGATTCCACTCTCATCTGTGAACCTCCGTAGATCATTTTATTCTAATTGGCCTATTTGGGATTACAAGGACACCTGAGAGACCACCCACTCAAAAAAAAAAGAAAGAAAAGAAAAATCCCATTTATTATTTAAATGTGTTCAACATTTTCAAAAGATAGGATGGACAAACATGTCATAGACTTCATTTAGAAGCTCATCATGTCTATAGCGGCTGTGCTGCCCCCTGACTGGAGCTAAATAGAATATCGACTCTGGGGAGGACCGTGTATAGCTATGGCACACCACATGCTAGCATGCACACACTCCTTTGGGGTGGGGGCGAGGGGCGGGGTGTGTGTGCACACTGTTCACACACACACACATACACACACACTGACTCACACACACACATGCAGTCCGCCCAATCATCCTAAGGCGAGCGGTCGGGCTGCCATGTTGAGTAAATATTAACACTTGTGTCGGCGAATGAACAGAGGACAATCAGCGATGCCTAAGAGACGCCACCACCGCCGCCGCTTCCTTCCAGTCAATAACTGCTCTTTAGCTACCTTTTGCTTTGCTCGTGTTGATGATCTACATAGAACAAGGACATCTAAGAGACACTTTGAACCCCAAGAGCAGCAGGACTGGCAGCTGGTGGAAGGGTATTGCCTATAGTTGAGCATACATGAGGAGGTACGCCGCTGAACGCTGCCGTCCGTTCAGCTCTTCTGCGTCACAAACAACATCTCGGAGGGTATCTTCACAACAGGACGGGGATATCATCAAGTTTTTTTCAATCGGTCTGTGCAGAATAGTATGCATCGCTGCCAAATAAAAACACAATCTAAGGTAAAATTGCACGAACGACACTACGCATTTCAGTCAAAATTGGGACCACGCTGTGGAGAGAAGAGGTGTGAGAGTCCACGGTGTGCAGGGGCGATGGAAAGAGAGATGATAGCGAGGACCTTCCGACACATTGGCGCAGCCTCCCCTGTCCCATTCGCAAAAATCCTTGTGGCATCCCTCTGCCAGTGTGTCCAGGCCTCAACCCGGAGGTCTCATAGTTGCCAAGGTCATCCAAGATGATGATGGAGAGAAGAATAATAAGAAGAAAGAGTGGGAACTTAGAAGGCATTTGAACACACATCCTCTCCACCCCACAACTCTCTTTCCTTTTCAGTCAGTGTGACCGATCGTCCTCAGTCCGCGTAGAGGATGAAGCCCGAGAAGGTGCTGTACTTGTTGTTGTTTCCGCCGTGCGCTTTGCCGCCGTCCAGCTTGATGTAGACCTCGTCCCCTGCGTCCAGGTGGAGGATGACGCTGTTGGAGGCGTAGTCGTAGTTCTGGTCCGCATCCTGGGCGATGGCGCTGGCTCGTACCTGAGAGGACGAGCAGAGGAAGCCATATTTTAGGACGTACAGTACTCACACTACACCAGGGGTCCAAAACTCACAGCCCGTAATTTGTGGCTCTCGACTTAAATTCAGAATTAGAATCAGTATCAGAAGTACTTTATTAATTCTTGAGCCTCAGGTTCTTTGCACAAACAGACTGTTGGTATTTGAAACAGATGGCATTGTTTACACTTTCATCCTAGAATCTCCACAGATCATTGTATCCTAATTTGGCCTTTTTGCGATACAAGTATTCCTGAATCACGAAAAATGTCAGTTCATTGGCCTGGTGCACGACTAAGTGAAGGGAGTGAGGTTCCCCAGGCTCGAGACACATCAATACATCTGCATTCCCTCAACATTGGTGTCTCCTTTTGCATGTTGACATGGTCATACATCTCGACAGCAAGCCTTTGTTACGTTTGGAAGCATGAAGACATTTAGCTAGGAGCTTCAGATTTCTGCAGATTTCTGCAGCCGTTCTGTTTATTTGCACAAACAGCGTAGTCGTAGTTCTGGTCCGCATCCTGAGCGATGGTGCTGGCTCGTACCTGAGAGGACGAGCAGAGGAAGCCATATTTTAGGACGTACAGTACTCACACCAAACCAGGGGTCCAAAACTCACAGCCTATAAATTGTGGCCCTCAACTTAAATTCAGAATCAGAATTAGTATCCGAAGTACTTTATTAATCCCGAGGGGAAATTAAAATTTTCAGCACAATCCCATTCAAGAGCTGACAAACATTACAGGGAGACAGAACAGGATCGCTGACGGATCTGTCAACTTCCGGCGCGCCTTACAAAAAAGGTTAGAAACAGGTAAGCGCTAGGGTGAGGGGGTACTTGGTCTCTTTGGACGCATCCTCGCTCATCCATGCGGACTGGACCCTGGCCGAGAGTTGGTGGGTGGCCGAGAGTGGTTGCTTTGTTGGGTCAAAAAGTTCCTCTCAATCAGGACAAACAATGAAGTTGTTTTTTGAACTGGAAACATTCCCGGTTTTTCCGAAATTCCAGGGATTCCGTAATACCGTTTCTCAATTAAAAATGTTACTACTTCCAAATTTCTCGACCGATTTGAAAAATTCCAACACCAACCATTTCGACTCATTCGAATGATTTTTACCATTTTCCCCAAAATTCCTGACATTCCCAATTTTTTCCACATTTTTAATCTGATTCAAACCGTTCCAACTTCCAAATATTCAGCCTGTTTGGGAATTGCGTGCTCTACTTCAACAATTCTAAAAAAAATTCCAGGAATTCAGTTAAACTTCAGCATTGGAGCATCATCTAGTTCAATATTGATGTGATTCTTGCTACTTTAGGTTGTATATTTTTTAACTTGATTGCAAAATATTATTTTTTCAAGCTGAAATAAATCAAAATAGGATTGATTATAGCTGCGTGAGTTCTGTTTTGTCTTTGGTTATCAGTTTCACCTGACCTCCTTAGCCCTGCCCTCCTTTCCCTTGAGGAATTCCAAAATTTGCCAGATTTCCCAGAATTCCAGGTTTTCCGGGACATTTTTCCCATTCAAAATGAATTGGCCATTTTTCAAACTTCCACCATTTCCAAATGTTTCAACCTATTCAAACCATTCCAACCTTCAACACATTGCACCATTCTGGAAATTCAAACTATCATTTTTCCAAGTTCAAAAAAATTCCAGGATTTTCCAGAATTCCTGCTTTTCCAAAGCCCTATTTCCACCCTTTTTTCTGGCGACTACTCCTTCCACATTTTCCAACGCATTTCAACCGTTCTACCATCAAAACATTCCTCTCAATCAGGACAAACAACAAAGTCTTTTTTTGAACAGGAAACATTCCCGGTTTTCCAGAAATTCCAGGGATTCCGTAATACCATTTTTCAATTCAAAATATTACTACTTCAACATTTCTCGACCGATTTGAAAAATTCCAACACCAACCATTTTAACTCATTTGGACCATTCAAGATTTTTACCATTTTCTCAAAAATTCCCAACATTCCCAATTTTTTCCACAACTCCCACATTTTTCATCTAATTCAAACTGTTCCAACTTCCAAATATTCAGCCTGTTTGGGAATTGTGTGCTCTATTTCAACATTTCTAAAACAAATTCCAGGATTTCAGTTCAACTTCAGCATTGGAGCATTCACACTCAATTCCTTCGAGAATTGCCTCACCTAGTTCAAAATTGATGTGTTTCTTGCTACTTTATGTTGTATATTTTTTAACTTGATTGCAAAATATTATTTTTTCAAGCTGAAATAAATCAAAATATGATTAATTATAGCTACGTGAGTTCTGTTTTGTCTTTGGTAATCAGTTTCACCTGACCTCCTTAGCCCTGCCTTCCTTTCCCTGGAAAAATTCCAAAATTTGCCAGATTTCCCAGAATTCCAGGTTTTCTGGGACATTTTTCCCATTCAAAATGAATTGGCCATTTTTCAAACTTCCACCATTTCCAAATGTTTCAACCTATTCAAACCATTCCAACCTTCAACACATTGCACCATTCTGGAAATTCAAACAATCATTTTTTCAAGTTAAAAAAAAATTCCAGGATTTTCCAGAATTCCTTTTTTTCCAAAGATATTTCCACCCTTTTTTCTGGCGACTACTCCTTCCACGTTTTCCAACGCATTTCAACCGTTCTACCATCAAAACATTCCTCTCAATCAGGACGAACAACAAAGTCTTTTTTTGAACAGGAAACATTCCTGGTTTTCCAGAAATTCCAGGGATTCCGTAATACCATTTTTCAATTCAAAATGTTACTACTTCAAAATTTCTCGACCGATTTGAAAAATTCCAACACCAACCATTTCAACTCATTCAGACCATTCAAGTTTTTTTTTACCATTTTCCAAAAAATTCCCAAATGTTTGGGAAATTCCTATTGAAATCAATGGGACATTCTTCAAAGTTCCACAAATCCCACATTTTTCAATTACAATTTCCCACTATTTCAACTCATTCAGACCATTCAAGTAGTTTACCATTTTCCCAAAAATTCCCGACATTTCCAATTTTTTCCACAACTCCCACATTTTTCATCTAATTCAAACCGTTCAAACTTCCAAATATTCAGCCTGTTTGGGAATTGCGTGCTCTGCTTCAACAATTCTAAAAAAAATTCCAGGAATTCAGTTGAACTTCAGCATTGGAGCTTCATCTAGTTCAATATTGATGTGTTTCTTGCTACTTTAGGTTGTATATTTTTTAACTTGATTGCAAAATATTATTTTTTCAAGCTGAAATAAATCAAAATAGGGTTGATTAAAGCTGCGTGAGTTCTGTTTTGTCTTTGGTTATCAGTTTCACCTGACCTCCTTAGCCCTGCCCTCCTTTCCCTTGACGAATTCCAAAATTTGCCAGATTTCCCAGAATTCCAGGATTTCCGGGACATTTTTCCCATTAATGATAAATGGGTTGTACTTGTATAGCGCTTTTCTACCTTCAAGGTACTCAAAGCGCTTTGACACTACTTCCACATTTACCCATTCACACACACATTCACACACTGATGGAGGGAGCTGCCATGCAAGGCGCTAACCAGCAGCCATCAGGAGCAAGGGTGAAGTGTCTTGCTCAGGACACAACGGACATGACGAGGTTGGTACGAGGTGGGGATTGAACCAGGGACCCTCGGGTTGCGCACGGCCACTCTTCCACTGCGCCACGCCGTCCCATTCAAAATGAATTGGCCATTTTTCAAACTTCCACCATTTCCAAATGTTTCAACCTATTCAAACCATTCCAACCTTCAACACATTGCACCATTCTGGAAATTCAAACTATCATTTTTCCAAGTTCAAAAAAATTCCAGGATTTTCCAGAATTCCTGCTTTTCCAAAGCCCTATTTCCACCCTTTTTTCTGGCGACTACTCCTTCCACATTTTCCAACGCATTTCAACCGTTCTACCATCAAAACATTCCTCTCAATCAGGACAAACAACAAAGTCTTTTTTTGAACAGGAAACATTCCCGGTTTTCCAGAAATTCCAGGGATTCCGTAATACCATTTTTCAATTCAAAATATTACTTCTTCAACATTTCTCGACCGATTTGAAAAATTCCAACACCAACCATTTTAACTCATTTGGACCATTCAAGATTTTTACCATTTTCTCAAAAATTCCCAACATTCCCAATTTTTTCCACAACTCCCACATTTTTCATCTAATTCAAACCGTTCCAACTTCCAAATATTCAGCCTGTTTGGGATTTGTGTGCTCTATTTCAACATTTCTAAAACAAATTCCAGGATTTCAGTTCAACTTCAGCATTGGAGCATTCACACGCAATTCCTTCGAGAAATGCCTCACCTAGTTCAAAATTGATGTGTTTCTTGCTACTTTATGTTGTATATTTTTTAACTTGATTGCAAAATATTATTTTTTCAAGCTGAAATAAATCAAAATATGATTAATTATAGCTACGTGAGTTCTGTTTTGTCTTTGGTAATCAGTTTCACCTGACCTCCTTAGCCCTGCCCTCCTTTCCCTTGAAAAATTCCAAAATTTGCCAGATTTCCCAGAATTCCAGGTTTTCCGGGACATTTTTCCCATTCAAAATGAATTGGCCATTTTTCAAACTTCCACCATTTCCAAATGTTTCAACCTATTCAAACCATTCCAACATTCAACACATTCCACCATTCTGGAAATTCAAACTATCATTTTTTCAAGTTAAAAAAAATTCCAGGATTTGCCAGAATTCCTGTTTTTCCAAAGCCCTATTTCTACCCTTTTTTCTGGCGACTACTCCTTCCATATTTTTCAATGCATTTTAACCGTTCCACCGTCAAAACATTCCTCTTAATCAGGAAAAAAAATAAAGGTTTTTTTTTTAAGTGGAAACATTCCCGGTTTTCCCGAAAGTCCAGGCATTCCGTAATACCATTTCTCAATTAAAAATGTTACTACTTCAACATTTCTCGACCGATTTGAAAAATTCCAACACCAACCATTTCAACTCATTCAGACCATTCAAGTTTTTTTTTTACCACTTTCCAAAAAATTCCCAAATGTTTGGGAAATTCCTATTGAAATCAATGGGACATTCTTCAAAGTTCCACAATTCCCACATTTTTCAATTACAATTTCCCACTATTTCAACTCATTCAGACCATTCAAGTAGTTTACCATTTTCCCAAAAATTCCCGACATTCCCAATTTTTTCCACAACTCCCACATTTTTCATATAATTCAAACCGTTCAAACTTCCAAATATTCAGCCTGTTTGGGAATTGCGTGCTCTGTTTCAACAATTCTAAAAAAAATTCCAGGAATTCAGTTAAACTTCAGCATTGGAGCTTCATCTAGTTCAATATTGATGTGTTTCTTGCTACTTTAGGTTGTATATTTTTTAACTTGATTGCAAAATATTATTTTTTCAAGCTGAAATAAATCAAAATAGGGTTGATTATAGCTGCGTGAGTTCTGTTTTGTCTTTGGTTATCAGTTTCACCTGACCTCCTTAGCCCTGCCCTCCTTTCCCTTGACAAATTCCAAAATTTGCCAGATTTCCCAGAATTCCAGGATTTCCGGGACATTTTTCCCATTCAAAATGAATTGGCCATTTTTCAAACTTCCACCATTTCCAAATGTTTCAACCTATTCAAACCATCCCAACCTTCAACACATTGCACCATTCTGGAAATTCAAACTATCATTTTTCCAAGTTCAAAAAAATTCCAGGATTTTCCAGAATTCCTGCTTTTCCAAAGCCCTATTTCCACCCTTTTTTCTGGCGACTACTCCTTCCACATTTTCCAACGCATTTCAACCGTTCTACCATCAAAACATTCCTCTCAATCAGGACAATCAACAAAGTCTTTTTTTGAACAGGAAACATTCCCGGTTTTCCAGAAATTCCAGGGATTCCGTAATACCATTTTTCAATTCAAAATGTTACTACTTCAACATTTCTCAACCGATTTGAAAAATTCCAACACCAACCATTTCAACTCATTTGGACCATTCAAGATCTTTACCATTTTCTCTAAAATTCCCAACATTCCCAATTTTTTCCACAACTCCCACATTTTTCATCTAATTCAAACCGTTCCAACTTCCAAATATTCAGCCTGTTTGGGAATTGTGTGCTCTATTTCAACATTTCTAAAACAAATTCCAGGATTTCAGTTCAACTTCAGCATTGGAGCATTCACACGCAATTCCTTCGAGAATTGCCTCACCTAGTTCAAAATTGATGTGTTTCTTGCTACTTTATGTTGTATATTTTTTAACTTGATTGCAAAATATTATTTTTTCAAGCTGAAATAAATCAAAATATGATTAATTATAGCTACGTGAGTTCTGTTTTGTCTTTGGTAATCAGTTTCACCTGACCTCCTTAGCCCTGCCCTCCTTTCCCTTGAAAAATTCCAAAATTTGCCAGATTTCCCAGAATTCCAGGTTTTCCGGGACATTTTTCCCATTCAAAAAGAATTGGCCATTTTTCAAACTTCCACCATTTCCAAATGTTTCAACCTATTCAAACCATTCCAACCTTCAACACATTGCACCATTCTGGAAATTCAAACTATCATTTTTTCAAGTTAAAAAAAAATTCCAGGATTTTCCAGAATTCCTTTTTTTCCAAAGATATTTCCACCCTTTTTTCTGGCGACTACTCCTTCCACATTTTCCAACGCATTTCAACCGTTCTACCATCAAAACATTCCTCTCAATCAGGACAAACAACAAAGTCTTTTTTTGAACAGGAAACATTCCCGGTTTTCCAGAAATTCCAGGGATTCCGTAATACCATTTTTCAATTCAAAATGTTACTACTTCAACATTTCTCAACCGATTTGAAAAATTCCAACACCAACCATTTCAACTCATTTGGACCATTCAAGATTTTTACCATTTTCTCTAAAATTCCCAACATTCCCAATTTTTTCCACAACTCCCACATTTTTCATCCAATTCAAACTGTTCCAACTTCCAAATATTCAGCCTGTTTGGGAATTGTGTGCTCTATTTCAACATTTCTTAAACAAATTCCAGGATTTCAGTTCAACTTCAGCATTGGAGCATTCACACGCAATTCCTTCGAGAATTGCCTCACCTAGTTCAAAATTGATGTGTTTCTTGCTACTTTATGTTGTATATTTTTTAACTTGATTGCAAAATATTATTTTTTCAAGCTGAAATAAATCAAAATATGATTAATTATAGCTACGTGAGTTCTGTTTTGTCTTTGGTAATCAGTTTCACCTGACCTCCTTAGCCCTGCCCTCCTTTCCCTTGAAAAATTCCAAAATTTGCCAGATTTCCCAGAATTCCAGGTTTTCCGGGACATTTTTCCCATTCAAAATCAATTGGCCATTTTTCAAACTTCCACCATTTCCAAATGTTTCAACCTATTCAAACCATTCCAACCTTCAACACATTGCACCATTCTGGAAATTCAAACTATAATTTTTTCAAGTTAAAAAAAATTCCAGGATTTTCCAGAATTCCTTTTTTTCCAAAGCTATTTCCACCCTTTTTTCTGGCGACTACTCCTTCCACATTTTTCAACGCATTTCAACCGTTCCACCGTCAAAACATTCCTCTCAATCAGGACAAACAACAAAGTGTTTTTTTTTAAGTGGAAACATTCCCGGTTTTCCCGTAAGTCCAGGCATTCCGTAATACCATTTCTCAATTAAAAATGTTACTACTTCAACATTTCTCGACCGATTTGAAAAATTCCAACACCAACCATTTCAACTCATTCAGACCATTCAAGGTTTTTTTACCACTTTCCAAAAAATTCCCAAATTTTGGGGAAATTCCTATTAAAAATCAATGGGACATTCTTCAAAGTTCCACAATTCCCACATTTTTCAATTACAATTTCCCACCATTTCAACTCATTCAGACCATTCAAGTAGTTTACCATTTTCCCCAAAATTCCCGACATTCCCAATTTTTTCCACAACTCCCACATTTTTCATCTAATTCAAACCGTTCAAACTTCCAAATATTCAGCCTGTTTGGTAATTGCGTGCTCTACTTCAACAATTCTAAAAAAAATTCCAGGAATTCAGTTAAACTTCAGCATTGGAGCATCATCTAGTTCAATATTGATGTGTTTCTTGCTACTTTAGGTTGTATATTTTTTAACTTGATTGCAAAATATTATTTTTTCAAGCTGAAATAAATCAAAATATGATTGATTATAGCTACGTGAGTTCTGTTTTGTCTTTGGTTATCAGTTTCACCTGACCTCCTTAGCCCTGCCCTCCTTTCCCTTGACGAATTCCAAAATTTGCCAGATTTCCCAGAATTCCAGGTTTTCCGGGACATTTTTCGCATTCAAAATGAATTGGCCAATTTTCAAACTTCCCCCATTTCCAAATGTTTCAACCTATTCAAACCATTCCAACCTTCAACACATTGCACCATTCTGGAAATTCAAACTATCATTTTTTCAAGTTAAAAAAAATTCCAGGATTTTCCAGAATTCCTGTTTTTCCAAAGCCCTATTTCCACCCTTTTTTCTGGCGACTACTCCTTCCACATTTTCCAACGCATTTCAACCGTTCTACCGTCAAAACATTCCTCTCAATCAGGACAAACAACTAAGTCGTTTTTTGAACAGGAAACATTCCCGGTTTTTCCAGAAATTCCAGGGATTCCGTAATACCATTTCTCAATTCAAAATGTTACTACTTCAACATTTCTCGACCGATTTGAAAAATTCCAACACCAACTATTTCGACTCATTCAGACCATTCAAGTTTTTTACCATTTTCCCAAAAATTCCCGACATTCCCAATTATTTCCACAACTCCCACATTTTTCATCTGATTCAAACCGTTCCAACTTCCAAATATTCAGCCTGTTTGGGAATTGTGTGCTCTACTTTGACAATTCTAAAAAAAAATTCCAGGAATTCAGTTCAACTTCAGCATTGGAGCATCATTTAGTTCAATATTGATGTGTTTCTTGCTACTTTATGTTGTATATTTTTTTAACTTGATTGTAAAATATTCTTTTTTCAAGCTGAAATAAATCAAAATATGATTGATTATTGCTACGTGAGTTCTGTTTTGTCTTTGGTTATCAGTTTCACCTGACCTCGTTAGCCCTGCCTTCCTCTCCCAGCCAATCTGACCCTGTCTCACACCTGGAACTTGTGTCTGATGATTATTCATGATCTGCTTCTGTCATGTCTCTCTATTTGGTGGCCATCTTCGCACCTAGACTTGTTATATGGCGCTTTGCCCGCTTGCCATTTCATTTATTCAGTTTAAGTCAAGTTGGCGTTTTTTTTTTCTCCTGCTGTTTGTCCTGATCCGCCTGTCTCCACAGTCGTAGTCGAGGTAAGACGGTTTTTGATGCTTGGCATTGCTTTTATGTGCATGTGTCTTCTTTATAACCAGCCTGGCAATGCTACACAGGGGGTGGCGCTGCCAAACGTGCTGGAACCGCATCTGCGCTTTTTTTTCCACGTGCATACAAAAAAAAGGTATAAGACTCTGAAAATGTTTTAACACACGAGTTGCAATAACGACAAGAGTTTGGAACTTTGCCTAATGAACGGAAAAAAAGTGGTGAGAGTCGTAAAAACTGTCCAGCTTGGGTAAAAACTTTAAATTTTGGTTTGTCAATAAACGTTGAAATGAGTTGACATGCTTTAGCGCCGCCCTAGTGGCTCCCTGGAGCTTTTTCAAAAATGAAAATAGAAAAAGATGGGGGGGGGGAAATATGTTTTTGTTTTAATATGGTTTCTGTAAGAGGACAACATGACACAAACCTTCCTAAATGTTATAAATCCCACTGTTTATATTAAACACGATTCTCCGATGAGAGCATTTGGCGAGCGCCGTTTTGTCCCACTCATTTTGGCGGTCCTTGAACTCACCGTAGTTTTGTTTACATGTACAACTTTCTCCGACGCCGCCACAGAAAGACGTGTTTTATGCCGCTCCTTCTTTGTCTCATTTTGTCCACCAAACATTTTATGCTGTGCATTGATGCACAACGTTGTTAGTGTTTTTGACTTGTGTGGAGTGCTTATCAAGCATAGTTGGTCAGTGCATGACTGCGAGCTAATCGATGCTAACATGCTATTTAGGCTAGCTTTATGTACATATTGCATCATTATGCCTCACTTGTTGGTATATTTGAGCTCATTTTTCCTATGTCCTCTGTGTATTTAATTTATGTTTGCATTTCTCATGACATATCTCTATGTAATATTGCCTGCATTTCTGATAGTGGTTTGTGTGCCGTTACAGACCACAGCAAACGTTAGCCAGCTTGCATAGATTGTAATAGATCCATTAGAAGAAGACAGTCTGCCATTTCCTTTAACTTGGACACCCACATCTATACCTTTGGCATTTCTAAGCTAGTAATTTCCAGGAGTTATCTCACCGTCTGAGAAGCCTCCGTTTTACTAATGTTTTCCAATGTTGTAAAAATGTGTAGAATAAATATTATATTTCAACATTTCTGCCTACGAAGACTTGTGTCAGCCTGTGACACAGTCATTTTGATAGTAGGCTAATATAGATACGTATATAAAGTTAAAGTACCAATGATTGTCACACACACACTAGGTGTGGCGAGATTATTCTCTGCATTTGACCCATCACCCTTGATCACCCCCTGGGAGGTGAGGGGAGCAGTGGGCAGCAGCGGTGGCCGCGCCCGGGAATCATTTTGGTGATTTAACCCCCAATTCCAACCCTTGATGCTGAGTGCCAAGCAGGGAGGTAATGGGTCCCATTTTTATAGTCTTTGGTATGACTCGGCCGGGGTTTGAACTCACAACCTACCGATCTCAGGGTGGACACTCTAACCACTAGGCCACTGAGTATATCATGTGTTGACTCCAGTATGTCACTTATAGAAGGGTTTTAATTTTTTTGCGGCTCCAGACACATTTTTTTTTTGTATTTTTGGTGCAGTATGGCTCTTTCAACATTTTGACTTGCTGACCCCTGTGCTAAAGGAAAAAAAAAATAATGGTGATGACATCAATGTTTTTTTACTGCCCCCATAGCAGATAAAAAAAACACCACGAGTTACAAAAACTTAGTAGCCGTACTTGAATTGTTTTATTATTATTTATTTAGCATTTTTAACACACATGTTAAATCTAGTTTCATTAAGTCTTGATAATAAACATAACAAAATTAATCATAAAATATAATATTATACAATGCCATTATTGTCACTACACACATGCACAATGAGATTAAAAGCAGCTCCTTAGAGTAGAAAAAAGAATAAAATGAAAACAATTATTAGATAAAGACGGACAATTATTATTATTAGATAACGATAAAATATAGGAATGACAGGTGCAATTTTCAGACTATATATCCATGTGAAGAATAGTAATATGTGTGGCTTATTGTACATTCAGCTATAAATATTAATATTGCACAGAAAACAAAACAAATTAAACATTAAAAATATATATATTAAAAAAATATATATATATATATATATATATGTATATATATATATATACATATATATATATTAGTCGTGGCTGTCTTGAGTTTCCAATAATTTCTACAACTCTTATTTTTTTGTTTGGTCACATTTTCAGTAGACTCATAATAAATTCATAAATGAACCAAACTTCATGAATGTTTTTTGTGACCAACAAGTATGTGCTCCAATCACTCTATCACAAAAAAATAAGAGTTGTAGAAATTATTGGAAACTCAAGACAGCTAAACACATTATGTTCTTTACAAGTGCATGTCAACTTTTGACCACGACTGTATATGTATGTATGTGTATGTTAAAAGTTTAAGTACCAATGACTGTCACACACACATTAGGTCAGTAGTTCTTAACCTGGGTTCGATCAAACCCTAGGGGTTCGGTGAGTCGGCCTCAGTGGTTCGGCGGACCCTCCGCCGCGTAGGGCGAGACACACCCGACTCATCGTGTAAATACAAACTTCTCCCTATCGCCGTATTATGGATACGGCAACAGCAGAAGTCACACTGATTTGCAGGTGTGTAATTTGTGTTGAGTTCATGCACTGTGTTGGTTTTGTTCTTTGAACAAGGTGATGTTTGTGCATGGTTCATTTTGTGCACCTTTGTCTTGAATTTGAAAAAAATAAAAAATATATATTTTTCACTAAAGAAGGGTTCGGTGAATGCGCATATGAAACTGGTGGGGTTCGGTACCTACGACAAGGTTAAGAACCACTGCACTAGGTGTAGCCAAATTATTCTCTGCATTTGACCCGTCACCCTTGTTCATAAAATCAATATATGTAATTAAATAAAATATAATAAATTAAATCAAAAACTTTTCATACACAGGGAAGTTGCAACACAAAGTGTTTTACACCAGTTTAAAAGAAAACACACACACACACACACAACTATTTACAAAAACAACATGTCACTAAGGATTGAAGAAAAAGCCACTTTTGAGGCGTCATAATAACAATAACAATCATCCCTTGTAAAAATTAGTACACTAAAACTACAACAACAAAAGTACAAAAAATGCGTAGTAAATAGGGACCGCAATGTCCCTTTGGGACAGAGGACCCTATTGTAATTGTAAGGTTTTATTATTATTAGGGACCGCAATGTCCCTTTGGGACAGAGGACCCTATTGTAATTGTAAGGTTTTATTATTATTATTCCGCCGCCTCTTTGAGCTGTAATTTGACCCTCTTAACATGCTTCAAAACTCACCATATTTGACACACACATCAGGACTGGCAAAAATTACCATCTAATAAAAAAAAAAAAACATAATTCAAAATTGCGCTCTAGCGCCCCCTAGGAAAAAACTGCTTGTAACTTCCGGTAGCAATGTCGTAGAGACATGAAACAAAAACTTCTATGTAGGTCTGACTTAGACCTAGATTTCATACATTAACATCTTTCAGCAAAAATCAACAGGAAGTTGGCAATTCCCCCTTCAAAACAAAAGTTTCGTTAAAAACAGTCACTTTTGCCTCTTTGAGCTGTAATTTGACCCTCTTAACATGTTTCACAACTCACCAAACTGGACACACACATCAGGACTGACAAAAATTGTGATCTAATAAAAAAATACAACCCCAAAACTCAAAATTGCGCTCTAACACCACCTAGGAAGAAAACACAGACACAACTGCTCCTAGGAAGAAAACTCAGACAAAACTGCCTGTAACTTCTAGTAGGAATGTCGTAGAGACATGAAACAAAAACCTCTATGTAGGTCTCACTTAGACATACATTTCATATATTGACAACTCTCAGCAAAAATCAACAGGAAGTTTGCTATTCCCCCTTCAAAACAAAAGTTTTGTAAAAACCGGTCACCTTTTTTCAAACATTATCTCCTCTGAGCGCGTTTGTCGTGTGGGCTTCAAACTAGCACAGGAGAGAGATTGAACCCTTCTGATTAAAAGTTGACCAAAGAGTTTTAATTACTGCTCCGGTTTGGATTTTATGTGCCGTCAAAGTCGGTCCCGTCCATCGTTGCTTGCAGCTTTAATTGTTATTTAAAATACTAAATAACATACAATCAAATAAGAACAAACAAAACCAATAAAATCTTTAAAATAATGTGTTTTAGGTATAACATTAATTCATAGTTATAAAAAAACTGAAATGCAGAAAACAGTTGAGGTAACCATTTAAAATAAAAGTAGGCCTTATATTTATATTGTTTGGTTATCATATTTACTCAGAATGGTTGGCTGGTGTTTGAGTCTTTGTGGTGCCTCAGTGCTGCAGGTCACTTCTTAACAAGGAGAACTGCATCAAGCAAGTTAAACAATTGAACCAAAGGATCATTATTTTCTCTCGTGAGGGACAAAAAGCGGTCGCCATACATCCCTGGAAGTAGCCGCCGGTGGGATTAGGCCATTAGTCACTTAGTCGG
>NC_084571.2:30285000-30310000 GCF_033978685.3 Nerophis lumbriciformis | reverse complement strand
ATATATCAATATATATCAATACAGTCTGCAAGGGATACAGTCCGTAAGCACACATAATTGTGCGTGCTGCTGGTCCACTAATAGTACTAACATTTAACAGTTAATTTTACTCATTTTCATTAATTACTAGTTTCTATGTAACTGTTTTTATATTGTTTTACTTTCTTTTTTATTCAAGAAAATGTTTTTAATTTATTTATCTTATTTTTTTATTTATTTTTTTTAAAGTACCTTATCTAACCTGGTTGTTCAAATTAGGCATAATAATGTGTTAATTCCACGACTGTAAATATCGGTTGATATCGGTATCGGTAATTAAAGAGTTGGACAATATCGGATATCGGCAAAAAGCCATTATCGGACATCCCTAATTTAAAGTCATCTTTTCATTTATTCATAATTTTTCCTATCATAATATACCAAGTATTTCATTTATATGTGGTTACATTACCCCATGTGACATACTGAAGTGATTTTGATATAGTAACGTTTAAAAAATAGACGACTATTTAAATGCACCCCCCTGCGACCCCAAAAAGGGACAAGCGGTAGAAAATGGATGGATGGAGATGTTAGCCCGTTTTTATTGCAATGCTCTACCTCAGTGTTTTTCAACCACTGTGCCGTGGCACACTAGTGTGCCGTGAGATACAGTCTGGTGTGCTGTGGGAGATTATCTAATTTCACCTAATTGGATTAAAAATATTTTTTGCAAACCAGTAATTATAGTCTGTTGTTGTTGAGTGTCGGTGCTGTCTAGAGCTCGGCAGAGTAACCGTGTAATACTCTTCCATATCAGTAGGTGGCAGCCGGTAGCTAATTGCTTTGTAGATGTCGTAAACAGCGGGAGGCAGGGTGCAGGTAAAAAGGTGTTTAATGCTTAAACCAAAAATAAACAAAAGGTGAATGCCCCTAAGAAAAGGCATTGAAGCTGAGGGAAGGCTATGCAGAATGAAACTAAAACTGAACTGGCTACAACGTAAACAAAAACAGAATGCTGGATGACAGCAAAGACTTACTGTGGAGCACAATGTACATCCGAACATGACATGACAATCAACAATGTCCACACAAAGAAGGATAAAAACAACTGCAATATTCTTGATTGTTAAAACAAAGTAGATGCTGGAAATATCGCTCAAAGGAAGACATGAAACTGCTACAGGAAAATACCAAAAAAAGAGAAAAAGCCACCAAAATAGATGTGACAGGTGGTGACAGTACACCTACTTTGAGACAAGAGCTATATTGATGCATGCTTGGTTATGCTTTAAAGTCATATCCAACAATTGCGACAACGACTTTTTACTGTCAACTGAGTTTTGTTTTTTAATGATTTCTGCTGGTGGTGTGCTTCCGGATTTTTTCAACGCAAAAAAATGTGCCTTGGCTCAAAAAAGGTTGAAAAACTCTGGTCTATTGATCAAAAATGCACATGAATGAAGGAGATAAATAAAAATGAATGAATGAAAAAAATGAAAGCATTGGCGGTCGTGTCAACAACAGACAGGCGGTTAGCATTAGCATTAACATTAGCATTAGCACAGTGTTTTTCACTCCACTTTTAGATGACAAGTACCCTTCAAATTTGTCAAAGAAAAATAAATTTACCTGACTCAAAAGTAGAGATGTCCGATAATAGCTTTTTTGCCGATATCCGATATTCCGATATTGTCCAACTCTTAATTACCGATTCCGATATCAACCGATACCGATATATACAATCGTGGAATTAACACATTATTATGCCTAATTTTGTTGTGATGCCCCGCTGGATGCATTAAACCAAGGTTTTGCAAAATAAATCAACTCAAGTTATGGGAAAAAAAAAATGGCAACATGGCACTGCCATATTTATTATTGAAGTCACAAAGTGCATTATTTTTTTTTAACATGCCTCAAAACAGCAGCTTGGAATTTGGGACATGCTCTCCCCGAGAGAGCTCGAGGAGGTTGAGGTGGGCGGGGTTGGGGGGGGTGGGGTTGAAGGGGTGGGGGGTAGTGGGGGTGTATATAGTAGCGTACCGGAAGAGTTAGTGCTGCAAGGGGTTCTGGGTATTTGTTCTGTTGTGTTTATGTTGTGTTACGGTGCGGATGTTTTCCCGAAATGTGTTTGTCATTCTTGTTTGGCGTGGGTTCACAGTGTGGCGCATATTTGTAACAGTGTTAAAGTTGCTTATACGGCCACCCTCAGTGTGACCTGTATGGCTGTTGACCAATTATGCCTTACAAAGGCAGTGCCTTTAAGGTTTATTGGTGCTCTGTACTTCTCCCCTACGTTTGTGTATCGCTCCATACGGCGACGTTTTAAAAAGTCATAAATTCTACTTTTTGAAACCGATACCGATAATTTCGGATATTACATTTTAAAGCATTTATCGACCGATAATATAGGCAGTCCGATATTTTCGGACATCTCTACTCAAAAGTAATTTGTGAGCTGTTCGACTGTTCACGTTTAATAGCAGATTTAGTTTTTATAAACCAAATCCCTGATTCCGTCCGAGATTTCGCTAATGGGAAAATGTTAGTGCCCTAATAATCCCCCTAAAGTTGCAGTAGGTAGTTGCGTAGAACAGAGTTATTACGACTTTGGGGTTTGATACCAGCGCCATCGTTTGTCAGAAATAATAACAGCACAGTCGACACAGTACGGGTGTTGTTGATTTGACAAATGTTTTCCCTTGTGTGTGCTCAGGAGACGCAAACAAATCCATGCAATCATCTTGTTATGACGATATAACCTCCTGAGACCCAGCATCCACTGGAGAGGAAATTTGTTTTTGGTCTTTTTTTGTTAGAGTTAGTGTTTAATGAAAAGAAACTATGATCAATAGCCCTGTCACCAAAAAGCAGGTAGGGACCGTTCACATTTGAACCTGGGAATCGATACCGGTACTCAATGGTACCAATTTTCGGTACTTTTGTGAGTGTTAATAAATATTAAGTGTTTTTGATAATCAAAGATCTTTGGTTATTGCAACTTTTAAAAATGAGCTGATTATAACGTGTTTTCTTTTCACTGCTTCATTTGGCAGTAGTATGTTTATGGTGTGTTGTCAATTCAGGCTTTGCTGTTTGTTGCACCCTACAAAGTATGAATACTGCAAGTATTGTACAAAACCCCGTTTCCATATGAGTTGGGAAATTGTGTTAGATGTAAAAAAAAACGGAATACAATGATTTGCAAATCCTTTTCAACCCATATTCAGTTGAATGCACTACAAAGACAACATATTTGATGTTCAAACTCATAAACTGTATTTTTTTTTTGCAAATAATAATTAACTTAGAATTTCATTGCTGCACCACGTGCCAAAGTAGTTGGGAAAGGGCATGTTCACCACTGTGTTACATGGCCTTTCCTTTTAACAACACTCAGTAAACGTTTGGGAACTGAGGAGACACATTTTTTAAGCTTCTCAGGTGGAATTCTTTCCCATTCTTGCCTGATGTACAGCTTAAGTTGTTCAACAGTCCGGGGGTCTCCGTTCTGGTATTTTAGGCTTCATAATGCGCCACACATTGTCAATGGGAGACAGGTCTGGACTACAGGCAGGCCAGTCTGGTACCCGCACTTTTTTACTATGAAGCCACGTTGATGTAACACGTGGCTTGGCATTGTCTTGCTGAAATAAGCAGGGGCGTCCATTGTATCGTTGCTTGGATGGCAACATATGTTGCTCCAAAACCTGTATGTACCTTTCAGTATTAATGGCGCCTTCACAGATGTGTAAGTTACCCATGTCTTGGGCACTAATACACCCCCATACCATCACAGATGCTGGTTTTTCAACTTTGCGCCTATAACAATCCGGATGGTTCTTTTCCTCTTTGGTCTGGAGGACACGACGTCCACAGTTTCCGAAAACAATTTGGAAATGTGGACTCCTCAGACCACAGAACACTTTTCCACTTTGTATCAGTCCATCTTAGATGAGCTCAGGCCCAGCGAAGCCGACTGCGTTTCTGGGGTGTTGTTGATAAACGGTTTTCGCCTTGCATAGGAGAGTTTTAACTTGCACTTACAGATGTAGCGACCAACTGTAGTTACTGACAGTGGGTTTCTGAAGTGTTCCTGAGCCCATGTGGTGATATCCTTTACACACTGATCTCGCTTGTTGATGCAGTACAGCCTGAGGGATCGAAGGTCACGGGCTTAGCTGCTTACATGCAGTGATTTCTCCAGATTCTCTGAACCCTTTGATGATATTACGGACCGTAGATGGTGAAATCCCTAAATTCCTTGCAATAGCTGGTTGAGAAAGGTTTTTCTTAAACTGCTCAACAATTTGCTCACGCATTTGTTGACAAAGTGGTGACCTTGTTTGTGAATGACTGAGCATTTCATGGAATCTACTTTTATACCCAATCATGGCACCCACCTGTTCCCAATTTGCCTGTTCACCTGTGGGATGTTCCAAATAAGTGTTTGATGAGCATTCCTCAACTTTATCAGTATGTATTGCCACCTTTCCCAACTTCTTTGTCACGTGTTGCTGGCATCAAATTCTAAAGTTAATGATTATTTGCAAAAAAAACATCAAATATGTTGTCTTTGTAGCATATTCAACTGAATATGGGTTGAAAATGATTTGCAAATCATTGTATTCCGTTTATATTTACATCTAACACAATTTCCCAATTCATATGGAAACGGGGTTTGTACTTGTTACCCGCCAGCTGTTCAATTGTAACATTCTGTGGAGGGGGGCGTGGTCTGCGGGCCTGCCGCAGAGCGGGGTGTGTAAGGACCGGCCTCAAAGCACAGCTGGCAGGTGATTGGATTACCCAGCTGGGGATGATCATCCAATCACCAGACGAGCCACCCATGCGCCGCAAGAGAAAGAGCAGCCGAGAGACTGAAAAGTTGCTGAAAATAGTGCTGACCTAGTGCGTGTGCGCACAATAAAACTTTGTTACACCAGACTACCGGGCTCACGAGAAGATCTTTGGGGTCAGGAGAACCCACAGGAGGGCAACTCCTACACATTCATACTAGTTGCAGTTTTAACCAACACATTTTGAAGGTGTTGAAATTCATCCTCAAGGTTTAATTTTAGGCCCTCCTCTTTTTTTTAATCGTTCGGGCCGCGAGTTCAGTTCACTAAACGTGTTAGAGGCTCACATTTTTGGAGCACAAACAGTAGAGTTTGACTAGCTTTTTTTTTTGGCACGAAATCCTTACACTGCAAAAAGTCAGTGTTCTAAAACAAGGGAAAAAAATACAAAAATTAGGGGTATTTTACTTGAACTAAACAAAATTATCTGCCAATAGAACAAGAACATTTGGCTTGTCAAGACTTTCCAAAGCAAGTAAAATTAGCTAACCTCAATGAACCCAAAAATACCTTAAAATAAGTATATTCTCACTAATAACAAGTGCACTCTTAGACCTTTTTTCTCAATATGTTGAAAAATATTCTTAAAAATGAAGTAAATGCTAGTGCCATTATAGGCCTACTGAAACCCACTACTACCGGCCACGCAGTCTGATAGTTTATATATCAATGATGAAATCTTAACATTGCAACACATGCCAATACGGCCGGGTTAGCTTACTAAAGTGCAATTTTAAATTTTGCGCGAAATATCCTGCTGAAAACGTCTCGGTATGATGACGTCTGCGCGTGACGTCACGGATTGTAGAGGACATTTTGGGACAGCATGGTGGCCAGCTATTAAGTCGTCTGTTTTCATCGCAAAATTCCACAGTATTCTGGACATCTGTGTTGATGAATCTTTTGCAATTTGTTCAATGAACAATGGAGACAGCAAAGAAGAAAGCTGTAGGTGGGAAGCGGTGTATTGCGGCCGACTGCAGCAACACAAACACAGCCGGTGTTTCATTGTTTACATTCCCGAAAGATGACAGTCAAGCTTTACCATTGGCCTGTGGAGAACTGGGACAACAGAGACTCTTGCCCGGAGGACTTTGAGTTGGATGCGCAGACGCGGTACCGTGAGTACGCATGCAGCTGCGGCTTCCAAACATTTGATCGCTTGCCCGTATGTGCGCGCCGCTATGTGCATGTCACATACGTAACTTTGGGGACTTTGGGGAAATATTTGTGCTGTATGAACTTTGGGCTGTGGGATTGAGTGTGTTGTGCAGGTGTTTGAGTTGTATTGGCGGGTTATATGGACGGGAGGGGGGAGGTGTTTGTTATGCGGGATTAATTTGTGGTATATTAAATATAAGCCTGGTTGTGTTGTGGCTAATAGAGTATATATATGTCTTGTGTTTATTTACTGTTTTAGTCATTCCCAGCTGAATATCAGGTCCCACCCGCCTCTCACAGCATCTTCCCTATCTGAATCGCTCCCAATGCCCTCTAGTCCTTCACTCTCACTTTCCTCATCCACAAATCTTTCATCCTCGCTCAAATTAATGGGGAAATTGTCACTTTCTCGGTCCAAATCGCTCTCGCTGCTGGTGGCCATGATTGTAAACAATGTGCAGATGTGAGGAGCTCCACAACCTGTGACGTCACGCTACTCGTCTGCTACTTCTGGTACAGGCAAGGCTTTTTTATCAGCGACCAAAAGTTGCAAACTTTATCGTCGATGTTCTCTACTAAATCCTTTCAGCAAAAATATGGCAATATCGTGAAATGATCAAGTATGACACATAGAATGGACCTGCTATCCCCGTTTAAATAAGAAAATCACATTTCAGTAGGCCTTTATCTTGACATAATGATATGCGCTCGGCATTACATTTCTTGAAATCAGCAAACTTATACTAAAAACTAATTTATTGTTCTTTATCGTTGTTACTCTCGGGGTCTACTAGCCGCTCAGGCAAATCATATTGTCTAAAAATGCATTTTTCCATCGATAACATGACATCATCGCGCTAAGTGCGTGCTCTTTCAGTCAATTAGTGCGCGAGGAATATATATATATATATATATATATAATATGTATATACACAGCCCGTTATTATTCTTATTGTTATTGTTATTTTGAAGAATTTACCTGAATGTGCATGAACTATTTCTGTTCAAAATAGTTTTTAATGTCACATGTTAAATGTTTAAATAATAACTGTCAGTTTACTGTACTGTGCCAACTGTACTACTATATGAGTACGTGTTTTCTCTTGTTTCATTGAAAATAAAACAGCAAAGTTCATTTGGCTGTCATCTGTTAAAGTCATGATTTTTTTTTGTTCATGCTTGAAATAAGAAATTATTACTTTGAAAAAGCAGTTGTATACTTGTGAGTGTTAAAGGGGAACATTATCACCAGACCTATGCCGTGTTGGGACTAATGCGTTACAAAGTAACGCGTTACTGTAACGCCGTTAGTTTCGGCGGTAACTAGTAATCTAACGCGTTATTTTTTATATTCAGTAACTCAGTTACCGTTACTACATGATGCGTTACTGCGTTATTTTACATTATTTTTCATGTAGTATCGGATAGAAACAGAAGATCTGAGTGTGTTTTATTGCAGCGGTGGAAAAGAAAAGGCGTGCTTTGTGTGGGTGGGGGCGGGGGAGACTACCATACCGCAGTTGAGGAGCGCAAGGGAGACGTTCCTCCAGGGCCTATGTACGTCTTCGGGGCTAACAACCTTCACTTTACCCGGAAGTGGGTCTTTACAGCTGAGGGTGAATGACAAGACGGGCGGTTTGTTGCAACTTTGTGACTTTATTGGACGCAGCCATCCACCAAGCTAGAGCACCTGCACGCACTCACTGTCGCCGCTCGCTCACCTCTCTCGCCCACTCACTCACTGACGTCACTCACCTCACACACTGTCATATCTTAAAGGGCCACACACACACACACACACACACACACACACACATACGCGACATCATGGCGAAGCCAGAAGTCGAGTTTTTTTAACATGGAGACATTCTCAATACTTTTCTTTTGTCGAGCACAAAGAAAATAACATTTTAGTTAAATGTAAGTTGTGTCTTGGATCAAAGATCCTATCTACTTAAAGTTAAAGTTAAAGTGCCATTATGTTGCAGCTATTTAAAATAGTTTTGTCAATTTGTTCTGGCCTGAAATAAATTGGCCCTTTGAAACATATCTTTGTCTTTGTGTGTTGTATGTAGAGCACATTGCTTAGCAGAGTTGAGTGATGCAAATGCATGTCAAGTTGATCAACACATTGTATTATTCTCCAGTGCAATAACAGTACTGAAATGAAGGCTAAAAGGGCATTAATGGGAGGCTTAAAAAAAGGGGGAAAAAAGAAGTAACTAAATAGTTACTTTTCACAGTAACGCATTACTTTTTGGTGTAAGTAACTGAGTTAGTAACTGAGTTACTTTTGAAATAAAGTAACTAGTAACTGTAACTAGTTACTGGTTTTCAGTAACTAACCCAACACTGGACCTATGTATGCGTCAATATATACCTTGATGTTGCAGAAAAAAGACCATATATATTAACTGATTTCCGAACTCTAAATGGGTGAATTTTGGCAAATTAAACGCCTTTCTATTATTCGCTCTCGGAGCGATGACGTCACAACGTGGCGTCACATCGGGAAGCAATCCGCCATTTTCTCAAACACAGAGTCAAATCAGCTCTGTTATTTTCCGTTTTTTCGACTGTTTTCCGTACCTTAGAGACATCATGCCTCGTCGGTGTGTTGTCGGAGGGTGTGACAACACGAACAGGGACGGATTCAAGTTGCACCAGTGGCCCAAAGATGCGAAAGTGGCAAGAAATTGGACGTTTGTTCCGCACACTTTACCGACGAAAGCTATGCTACGACAGAGATGGCAAGAATGTGTGGATATCCTGCGACACTCAAAGCAGATGCATTTCCAACGATAAAGTCAAAGAAATCTGCCGCCAGACCCCCATTGAATCTGCCGGAGTGTGTGAGCAATTCAGGGACAAAGGACCTCGGTAGCACGGCAAGCAATGGCGGCAGTTTGTTCACGCAGACAAGCGAGCTAAACCCCCTGGATGTCTTGGCTCACACCGTCCCTTATACCACCGAAGATGATCAAGAGAAGAATATCGACCCTAGCCTGCTGACATCAACTCCAAAACTGGACAGATCAGCTTTCAGGAAAAGAGAGCGGATGAGGGTATGTCTACAGAATATACTAACTGATGAAAATTGGGCTGTCTGCACTCTCAAAGTGCATGTTGTTGCCAAATGTATTTCATATGCTGTAAACCTAGTTCATAGTTGTTAGTTTCCTTTAATGCCAAACAAACACATACCAATCGTTGGTTAGAAGGCGATCACCGAATTCGTCCTCGCTTTCTCCCGTGTCGCTGGCTGTCGTGTCGTTTTCGTCGGTTTCGCTTGCATACGGTTCAAACCGATATGGCTCAATAGCTTCAGTTTCTTCTTCAATTTCATTTTCGCTACCTGCCTCCACACTACAACCATCCGTTTCAATACATGCGTAATCTGTTGAATCGCTTAAGCCGCTGAAATCCGAGTCTGAATCCGAGCTAATGTCGCTATAGCTTGCTGTTCTATGCGCCATGTTTGTTTGTATTGGCATCACTATGTGACGTCACAGGAAAATGGACGGGTGTATATAACGATGGTTAAAATCAGGCACTTTGAAGCTTTTTTTTAGGGATATTGCGTGATGGGTAAAATTTTGAAAAAAACTTCGAAAAATAAAATAAGCCACTGGGAACTGATTTTTAATGGTTTTAACCATTCTGGAATTGTGATAATGTTCCCCTTTAATGACACAGCTTTGCATTAGTTGATATTCTAGTTCCAAGCATGTTTTACTCAATATATGTCATCAAAACTCAGCAACAAGCTGTAACATCTTACTGAGATCATTTAGGACCAAAACACTCTAACATAAACTCTGCTTAGTGAGAAGAATTATCTTATCAGACAGAAAATAAGCAAATATCACCCTAATTTGAGATATTTAATCCTACTTAGATTTCAGTTTTTGTAGTGTAGAAACTGAGAAAATAAATACACCAAAATCAAATGTCTACTGTAGAGGACGCTTGTTCTCCAGAAGATAGAAAATAAGACTTGCCCTCTGGTCCTTAGCTCTCTGGAAGTGTGGCTCCCAAAACATAACCCTGTTGCTCTCAGAAGGATATGATTGTGGACAGGCCCGTGCACACATAGATGACCTCGACTGGTGCCCTGCGTGAGAAACATGCCCTTTCTGCTGTAGCCTCTTTTCCTTTTTTTGTCTTCATTCATTCATTTATTTAAGACTAAAAATGACTCTCTGTAATCTAATGTTTGGATATCTGACGGGACATTTGAGTTTTCCCGCCTAGCTGGCGCCCCTGAAAATGTTATGTCGCTAAAAGAAAAATAACCCAAAGCCCTCGTGCAGCTGTTTGGATACCTGTCACCGCCTATATCAATGGTGTTGAGGGCGGAGCACCGTCGGCTAGGGGCGGGGACATGTGCTGGACGGCGAGACACAGCCGGCAGGTGATTAGATTTCACAGGTGGTACGTGGTACTTCCAGATGTTTTCCACTCATCCTGGACATTCAAACTATTATTTTTCCAAATTCAAAACAATTCCAGGAATTTCCCAAATTCCTGTTTTTTTTATACCCTTTTATGACATTCCTCTTAATCAGGACACAAACAAAGTTGTTTTTTTAACTGAAAAAATTCCCGGTTTTCCCGAAATTCCAGGAATTCCATAATACCATTTCTCAATTCAACATGTTACTATTTCAACATTTCTCTACCGATTTTGAAAAATTAGAAATTCCCAATTTTGGGGAAATTCCCATTGAAATCAATGAGAAATTCTTCAAAGTTCCACAACTCCCATATTTTTCATCTGATTCCAACGGTTCCGACTTCAAAATGTTCAGCCTGTTTGGGAATTGTGTGCTCTACTTCAACAAATCAAAATAATTCCAGGATTTCAGTTCAACGTCAGCATTGGAGCATTCACACACAATTCATTCAGGAATTGCCTCATCTCATTATTGAATATGATCAAAATCAAGAGTAAGATTACTAATTGTGTAAATGCTCCAAAGCATTCACACATATGGTTTTCTCCACCAAAATGTATCTATTTATTCAACTTCTTCTTAATTTTTCCCATTCAAAATAAATCGGCTGGTTTCAAACTTTCACCATTTCCACATTTTTCAACCAATTCAAACCATTCTACCTCCAACACATTCCACCATCCTGGAAATTCAAACTACCCTTTTTCCAAGTTCAAAAAAATTCCAAGATTTTCCAGAATTGCAAAGCCCTATTTTTACTGGCGACTACTCCTTCCACATTTTTCAATCGATTTCAACCGTTCCACCATCAAAACATTTCTCTTAATTAGGGAACAAAACAAAGAACTGGAAAAATTCCCAGTTTTCCCGAAATTCCAAGAATTCCTTAATACCATTTCCCCACTAAAAACATTACTACTTCAACATTTCTCGACCGTTTTGAAAAATTCCAACACCAACCATTTCAACTCATTCAGACCATTCAAGTTGTTTACTATTTCCCAAAAAAATTCCCGCTTTTCCCGAAATCCCCCTTAAAATCAATGGGACATTCTTCAAAGTTCCACAACTCCCACATTTTTAATCTGATTCAAAAGGTTCCAACTTCAAAATATTCAGCCTGTTTGGGAATTGTGTGCTCTACTTCCCTTGACAAATTCCAAAAATTCCCAGATTTCCCAGAATTATAGGTTTTCCGGGACATTTTTTCCCATTTATAATGAATTGGCCATTTTTCAAACTTCAAACCATTTCCAAATTTTTTCCACTCATCCTGGACATTCAAACTATTATTTTTCCAAATTACCAAAAATTCCAGGAATTCCCCAAATTCCTGTTTTTTCAAACCCTTTTATGACCCTTTTTTCTGGCGACCACATTTTCCAACCGTTCCGTCTTCCAAACATTCCTCTTAATCAGGACAAAAACTAAGTTGTTTTTTTAACTAAAAAAAATTCCGTGTTTTCCCGAAATTCCAGGAATTCCTTAATATCATTTCTCAATTCAACATGTTTCTACTTCAACATTTCTCGACCGATTTGAAAAATTCCACTACCAACCATTCAACTCATTCAGACCATTTTCAAAAAAAAAATCCCGCTTTTCCCGAAATTCCCAATTTTGGGGAAATTCCCATTGAAATCAATGAGAAATTCTTCAAAGTTCCACAACTCCCATATTTTTCATCTGATTCCAATGGTTCCAACTTCAAAATATTCAGCCTGTTTGGGAATTGTGTGCTCTACTTCCCTTGACAAATTCTAAAAATTACCAGATTTCCCAGAATTCTAGGTTTTCCGGGAAGTATTTTCCCATTCATAAGGAATTTGCCATTTTTCATACCATTTCCAAATGTTTTCCACTCATCCTGGACATTCAAACTATTATTTTTCCAAATTACCAAAAATTCCAGGAATTCCCCAAATTCCTGTTTTTTCAAACCCTTTTATGACCCTTTTTTCTGGTGACCACATTTTTCAACCGTTCCGTCTTCCAAACATTCCTCTTAATTACGACAAAAAACAACGTTGTTTTTTGACCTGAAAAAATTCCCGGTTTTCCCGAAATTCCAGGAATTCCTTAAAACCATTTCTCAATTCAACATGTTATTACTTCAACATTTCTCGACCGATTAAAAAAATTCCATCACCAACCATTTCAACTCATTAAGACCATTCCCCCCCCCCCAAAAAAAATTCCTGCTTTTCCCGTAATTCCCAATTTTTTTCTGAAATTCCTATTGAAATAAATGAGAAATTCTTCAAAGTTCCACAACTCTCACATTTTTCATCTGATTCCAACGGTTCCAACTTCAAAATATTCAGCCTGTTTGGAAGAACTGTGTACTCTACTTCAACAATTATGAAAAAAAAAATTCCAGGATTTCACTTCAACGTGAGCATTGGAGCATTCACACATAATTCCTTCAGGAATTGTCTCATCTACTTATTGAATATGACTCAAATCAAGAGCAAGATGACTAATTCAGTGTTAATATTTGAGTGGACCCCCGTGTAGTGGAAAAGGTCGAAACCCCTGATGTCGAAGACCTCAATTGTGCTTTCTGCGGAAAAAGTGTGGCGCAAACAACGATGATGGCAAATTATCCTGCTGAGATACGATCAGCGCTGATTGACGCTGTCACATATTGAAAAATATGTTGATTTCTGCTGTCATGGCAGCGGCTTTTGTTCCGCCTCTTCCCTCCACCGCTTGTCACCACGGCACAGTGAGCACGCCTGGGTCAAACTTGGGAATAATGACGAGGAAAGGCGCCTTGTTAAGGGTGTGAGCCGGGGCTTGCCGAAAGCGCGAGCGAGGCCGCAGGCAGGCAAACGAGGTGTCAAGCGCCGCCGACGCCGTCGTTGTTGTTGTCACCGCCGCCGTCGTCTCGCTCGTGGCCGCTCACACGTGCTTGCATCCGTCACGTTGTCAGCGTGATGGCTTTGATTGAATATTCGCTCTGCGCTCGGCCTTAATGTATAATGCATGGCGGCGAGAGTTCAGCGTTTCTTTCACTGTACGACAAAGAAAGGCGGCGGCATCAATAATTATGTGTGTGTGACGGAGGCGTCCTGCAGCTAATGCTTTATTTTTAAGTGTTTTTTTTCAAACGGCTGTTTATGGAAATCATAAAAGTTTGAGGTCGCATCTCAGGGGGGCTCGGGGGGGGTTCTTGAACGTCTCACGTTAGGCTTTGTCGGCGTGACAAGGACGCGTCCCCAGGCGTGTCTGACGGGGATTTGTTGACTTGATGTCGAGCCTCCATTTTGGCTCGACAACTCTATTGGTCCTCCTTAAATCAAAGTGCACCGCTGCTTAATTGTGTTTGAACCTTCCAGACGTCCGCTGCATACCTAATGACGGCTTAGAACGCACACACTCATACACAAACACACACACACACACAAACACAGACATTCTTGTATGTCACCTTCTTGAGACCGCCAAAAAATGCCTACCTCTTTAGGACCACCCTTACTAGATATATAAAGATTTGTATTTACAACATTAATAATATATACATACTATGGAAATATTTTAAAAAAGCTTGTTGTGAAAAATTAGTTTGAATTTCACAAGAAAAACTTAGAATTTTAGCAGTATTATAATAAAAGTCGTATTTTTACTTAAAGCAAGTCCACATTTTACAAGAAAAACCGAACATTTGTGCAATATTGTGATAAAAGTTAGAATTGTACTCAATAACAGTCACAATTTTATAAGAAAGCTTTAAAATGTTGGCAATATTATAATAACAATCGGAATTTTACTTGGCAAATTTGGACAAAATTTTACTCAAAAATTGTCACTATTTTACAAGAACGACGGAAAAAATTGCAATAATGTGATAACAGTCATAATTTTATATGACAAATGTCACCATTTTGCATTTTAAAAAAAAGTAATAATTTTACATTAAAAAAATAATTTTACATTAAAAAAATAATTTTACGAGAAAATATTGCAGTATTACAGAAAGAGAAAGAATATGAGAAATTGTTCCCAATTTTATAAGAAAAAAGTAGACACATTGTGAGAAAAAAACTCCTTTTAGTTATTATTATTTTTTTGTTTTTGTAATTGTTATTTAATCTTCATTTACTCCAAGTCATTACAGTATGTCTCTGTATACACACATATATATATATATATATATATATATATATATATATATATATTTTTTTTTTTTTTTTTTTTTTTTGGCCAAAGGGGGCACATTTCAATTTCTTACACACACTTGTTATTACATATGTTGACCAGAGGGGGAGCATTTCAAATTTTTACACACACTTGTTATTTCATATGGTGACCAGAGGGGGAGCACTTTTAAAACCGACATACAGTCAATTTGAAAAATCCCTCCTTTTTGGGACCACCCTAATTTTGATAGATTTCACCACCAGGGGTGCAAATGAGACATTCTCTATTAGATGCAATGGTTTTCTGTATTGGGACCATGATTTATGTCCTGACTTGTTCACCGGTCCTCATATGGAAGGTACTTTTCCTTGTTGAGACTCAAAAAGGGTATAAATACTAGAACACACACACACACACACACACACACACACACACACACACACACACACACACACACACACACAGACAGACATTCTTGTATGTCACCTTCTTGAGACCGCCAAAAAATGCCTACCTCTTTAGGACCACCCTTACTAGATATATAAAGATTTGTATTTACAACATTAATAATATATACATACTATGGAAATATTTAAAAAAAGCTTGTTGTGAAAAATTAGTTTGAATTTCACAAGAAAAACTTAGAATTTTAGCAGTGTTATAATAAAAGTCGTATTTTTACTTAAAGCAAGTCCACATTTTACAAGAAAAACCGAACATTTGTGCAATATTGTGATAAAAGTTAGAATTGTACTCAATAACAGTCACAATTTTATAAGAAAGCTTTAAAATGTTGGCAATATTATAATAACAATCGGAATTTTACTTGGCAAATTTGGACAAAATTTTACTCAAAAATTGTCACTATTACAAGAACGACGGAAAAAATTGCAATAATGTGATAACAGTCATAATTTTATATGACAAATGTCACCATTTTGCACTTTAAAAAAAAGTAATAATTTTACATTAAAAAATAATTTTACAAGAAAATATTGCAGTATTACAGAAAGAGAAAGAATATGAGAAATTGTTTCCAATTTTATAAGAAAAAAGTCGACACATTGTGAGAAAAAAACTCCTTTTAGTTATTACTATTTTTTTGTTTTTGTAATTGTTATTTAATCTTCATTTACTCCAAGTCATTACAGTATGTCTCTGTATACACACACATATATATATATATATATATATATATATATATATATATATATATATATATATATATATATATATATATATATATTTTTTTTTTTTTTTTTGGCCAAAGGGGGCACATTTCAATTTCTTACACACACTTGTTATTACATATGTTGACCAGAGGGAGAGCACTTGTATGTCACCTTCTTGAGACCGCCAAAAAATGCCTACCTCTTTAGGACCACCCTTACTAGATATATAAAGATTTGTATTTACAACATTAATAATATATACATACTATGGAAATATTTAAAAAAAGCTTGTTGTGAAAAATGAGTTTGAATTTCACAAGAAAAACTTAGAATTTTAGCAGTATTATAATAAAAGTCGTATTTTTACTTAAAGCAAGTCCACATTTTACAAGAAAAACTGAACATTTGTGCAATATTATGATAAAAGTTGGAATTTTACTCGATAACAGTCGCAGTTTTACAAGAAAAGCTTAAAATGTTGGCAATTTTATGAAAGGAGTCGTCATTTTACTCGACAAAAGTCACAATTTTATAACAAAACTTTAAAATGTTGGCAATATTGTAATGATAATCGGAATTTTACTTGGTAAAATTTGGACAAAAGTCATAATTTTACTCAAAAAATTTCACTATTTTACAAGAACGACGGAAAAAATTGCAATAATGTGATAACAGTCAGAATTTTATATGACAAATGTCACCATTTTGCATTAAAAAGTAATAATTTTACATAAAGTAATTTTACGAGAAAATATTGCAATATTACAGAAAGAGAAAGAATATGAGAAATTGTTCCCAACTTTATAAGAAAAAAGTCGACACATTGTGAGAAAAAAACCTCCTTTTAGTTATTATTTTTTTGTTTTTGTAATTGTTTTTTAATCTTAATTTACTCCAAGTCATTACAGTATGTCTCTGTATACATATATATATATTTTTTTTTTTTTTTTTGGGGGGGGGCCAAAGGGGGCGCATTTCGATTTCTTACACACACTTGTTATCACATACGTTGGCCAGAGGGGGAGCATTTCAAATTTTGACACATACTTGTTATTTCATATGGTGACCAGACCTAACTTGTTCACCGGTCCTCATATGGAAGGTACTTTTCCTTCTTGATGTCTCAAAAAGGGTAGAAATTCTAGAACACACACACACAGACATTCTTGTATGTTACCTTCTTGAGACCGCCGAAAAATGCCTACCTCTTTAGGACCACCCTTTCTAGATGTATAAAGATTTGTATTTACAACGTTAATAGTATATACATACTATGCAAATTTAAAAAAAAGCTTGTTGTGAAAAATTAGTTTGAATTTCACAAGAAGAACTTGGAATTTTGGTAGTATTATAATAAAAGTCGTAATTTTACTCAAAGCAAGTCCACATTTTACAAGAAAAACTAAACATTTGTGCAATATTATGATAAAAGTTGGAATTTTACTCAATAACAGTCGCAATTTTCCAAGAAAAGCTTAATATGTTGGCAATTTTATGAAAAGAGTCATAATTTTACTCGACAAAAGTCACAATTGTATAAGAACATTTTAAAATGTTGGTAATATTATAATAATAATCGGAATTTTACTTGGCAAATTTGGACAACATTTTACTCAAAAATTTCACAATTCTACAAGAACAACAACAAAAATGGCAATATTGTGATAACAGTCAGAATTTTATATGACAAATGTCACCATTTTGCATTTAAAAAAAGTAATAATTTTACATAAAAAAAAGTAATTTTACGAGAAAATATTGCAGTATTACAGAAAGAGAAATAATATGATAAATTGTTCCCAATTTTATAAGAAAAAAATCGGCACATTGTGAGGAAAAAGACTCCTTTTAGTTTATTTTTTTTGTTGGTTTTCAATCTTCATTTACTCCAAGTCATTACATTATTTCTCTGTATACTTTTTTTTTAAATTTTGGCCAAAGGGGGCGCATTTCAATTTCTTACACACACTTGTTATTACATATGTTGACCAGAAGGGGAGCACTTCTAATTTTTACACACACTTGTTATTTCATATGTTGACCAGAAGGGGGGCACTTCTAATTTTTACACACACTTGTTATTTCATATGTTGACCAGAGGGGGAGCACTTTTAAAACTGACACACAGTCAATTTGAAAAATCCCTCCTTTTTGGGACCACCCTAATTTTGATAGATTTCACCACCAGGGGTGCTAATGAGACATTCTCTATTAGATGCAATGGTTTTCCATATTGGGACCATGATTTATGTCCTAACTTGTTCACCGGTCCTCATATGGAAGGTACTTTTCCTTCTTGATGTCTCAAAAAGGGTAGAAATTCTAGAACACACACACAGACATTCTTGTATGTTACCTTCTTGAGACCGCCGAAAAATGCCTACCTCTTTAGGACCACCCTTTCTAGATGTATAAAGATTTGTATTTACAACGTTAATAGTATATACATAATATGCAAATTAAAAAAAAAGCTTGTTGTGAAAAATTAGTTTGAATTTCACAAGAAGAACTTGGAATTTTGGTAGTATTATAATAAAAGTCGTAATTTTACTCAAAGCAAGTCCACATTTTACAAGAAAAACTAAACATTTGTGCAATATTATGACAAAAGTCACAATTGTATAAGAACATTTTAAAATGTTGGTAATATTATAATAATAATCGGAATTTTACTTGGCAAATTTGGACAACATTTTACTCAAAAATGTCACAATTCTACAAGAACAACAACAAAAATGGCAATATTGTGATAACAGTCAGAATTTTATATGACAAATGTCACCATTTTGCATTTAAAAAAAGTAATAATTTTACATTAAAAAAAAGTAATTTTACGAGAAAATATTGCAGTATTACAGAAAGAGAAATAATATGATAAATTGTTCCCAATTTTATAAGAAAAAAATCGGCACATTGTGAGGAAAAAGACTCCTTTTAGTTTATTTTTTTTGTTGGTTTTTAATCTTCATTTACTCCAAGTCATTACATTATTTCTCTGTATACTTTTTTTTTTTAAATTTTGGCCAAAGGGGGCGCATTTCAATTTCTTACACACACTTGTTATTACATATGTTGACCAGAAGGGGAGCACTTCTAATTTTTACACACACTTGTTATTTCATATGGTGACCAGAAGGGGGGAGACTTTTAAAACCGACACACAATCAATTTGAAAAATCCCTCCTTTTTGGGACCACCCTAATTTTGATAGATTTCACCACCAGGGGTGCTAATGAGACATTCTCTATTAGATGCAACGGTTTTGCGAGAATTGCAACAAAAAAAATATTGTTTTCAAAGAAGTCTCTGACCATTAGATTGATCGTAACCAACAAAATATTTTCCAAACCAAAAAAGATACGCAACCAATAAAATGAATTGTAACCCCCCAAAAAATATTTGCAGAATCAAAAAAAAGGATGTATGACAACAAAAATATTTGTACAATATAAATAATAATATAATAATATAATAATATAAATAATATAATATATTATTATATTATTATTAATATTATTAATTATTATAATTAATTATTAATTATTATAATATATTATATAATAATATTTTAATAATAATTATATAATAATATAATAATATAATATAAATACAATATTGAAGGTGATTGTAACCCAAAAAATATTTTAACCCACACAATATTTGAAAAATATTTTTTTTGGTTAGAAAAATTTTTTTTTCCTTTTTAAAAAAAATAATAAAAGAATATTTGCAAAAAAATTTATTTTTGCTAATATTTTTTTGGGGTTGCAAATCCATTTTTTTGTTAGGTTGCATAAAACTAGACATGTTTCTCAATTGACACAATCCAGGGATGATGGAGCCATGCTCTCCAGTCAGGAAGGTTCCAGAACATCTCGGCCGTGAAAGCAGCACTGTAGCGACAACCAACGACAACCTTGTGTGGGTTTATTCGTCACCGGAGCCTGATTGAAAACATGACGAGGGGAGGGAAAGTTTTAAGGGGGAGATTTGCCATCTGTCAGACCAAGACGTTCCGGAATTAATTCCACCAGCTGTCTGCTTCTCCTTTGAAGGAGCTTTGAGCAGGTGACTCCACTTTCATTGCATACGGATGGAGCTCAGCAAAAAAAAAAAGAAAAGAGGCGGGAGATGTTTCAACTTTGACCCCGTAGCCCCGCCCCTCTCCTGTGTCTGACTCATCACTTAATTAGCGAGATGCAACGTCCGCCTGGAGCGCCCACACCCCACTCCTGACTCTCTCAGGACTCCAAGAGAGACAAAATGTCATCCTCTTTTTTTCTTTTAAGTGTCCTTCCTATTAACCCCGCACTTGCAATAGCTACTTAAAAACTGCAGAGTGCTCCTGTCAAGTAGAGGATCTTTGACTAGCCTTTTTGCAGTAAATAGCTAAAAACAGCAGAGAGCTTTATGTCATACATATGATCTTTGACTAACCTTTTTGCACAAAGTACTTAAAAACAACAGATAGATTATGTTAAAATAGAGGATCTTTGACTAGCCTTTTTGCAGTAAATACTTAAAAACAGCAGAGTGGTCCTGTCATATACTGTAGATGATCTTTGACTAGCCTTTTTGCACAAAGTACTTAAAACAGCAGAGAGCTTATGTAATATAGAGGATCTTTGACTAACCTTTTTTGCAGTAAATAGCTAAAAACAGCAGAGAGCTTTATGTCGTACATATGATCTTCGACTAACCTTTTTGCACAAAGTACTTAAAAACAGCAGATAAATTATGTTAAAATAGAGGATCTTTGACAAGCCTTTTTGCAGTAAATACTTAAAAACAGCAGAGTGGTCCTGTCATATACTGTAGTTGATCTTTGACTAGCATTTTTGCACAAAGTACTTAAAAACAGCAGATAGCTTATGTAATATAGAGGATCTTTGACTAGCCTTTTTGCATTAAATACTTAAAAACAGCAGAGTGGTCCTGTCATATACTGTAGATGATCTTTGACTAGCCTTTTTGCACAAAGTACTTAAAAAACAGCAGATCACTAATGTCATATATAGGATCTGTGAATAGCCTTTTTGCAGTAAATAGCTAAAAACAGCAGAGAGCTTTATGTCGTACATATGATCTTTGAGTAGCCTTTTTGAACAAAGTACTTAAAAACAGCAGATAGATTATGTCATATAGATGATCTTTGACTAGCATTTTTGAAGTAAATACTTAAAAACAGCACAGTGGTCCTGTCATATACTGTAGATGATCTTTGACTAGCCTTTTTGCACAAAGTACTTAAAAACAGCAGATAGCTTATGTTAAAATAAAGGATCTTTGACTAGCCTTTTTGCAGTAAATACTTAAAAACAACAGAGTGGTCCTGTCATATACTGTAAATGATCTTTGACTGGCCTTTTTGCACAAAGTACTTAAAAAAACAGATAGTTTATGTCATGTAGAGGATCTTTGACTAGCCTTTTTGCAGTAAATACTTAAAAACAACAGAGTAGTCCTGTCATATACTGTAGATGATCTTTGACTAGCTTTTTTGCACAAAGTACTTAAAAACAGCAGATAGCTTATGTCATATAGAGGATCTTTGACTAGCCTTTTTGCAGTAAATACTTAAAAACAGCAGAGTGGTCCTGTCATATACTGTAAATGATCTTTGACTAGCCTTTTTGCACAGAGTACTGAAAACAGCAGAGAGCTCCTGTCATGTAGATCATCTTTAACTAGCCTTTTTTGCAGAATGTACTTGAATACAGTGTTGCTGTCATGTAGAGGATCTTTGACTAGCCTTTTTGCACAAAGTAATTAAAAACAACAGATAGCTAATGTCATATAGAGGATCTTTGGATAGCCTTTTTGCAGTGAATAGCTAAAAACAGCAGAGAGCTTTATGGATCTTTGACTAGTTTTTTGCAGTACGTTTTCCAAAACAGGAGAGTGTTGCTGTCATACAGAGGATCTTTGACTAGTTTTTTGCAGCATCCATCTATCCATCCAATTTCTATTGCTTGTCCATGTGCTTGCAGCCATTTAGAGGATCTTTGACTTGTGTTTTTGCAGTAAGTTTTCCAAAACAGGAGAGTGTTGCTGTCATACAGAGGATCTTTGACTAGTTTTTTGCAGCATCCATCTATCCATCCAACTTCTATTGCTTGTCCATGTGCTTGCAGCCATGTAGAGGGTCTTTGACTTGTGTTTTTGCAGTAAGTTTTCCAAAACAGGAGAGTGTTGCTGTCATATAGAGGATCTTTGACAAATTATTTGCAGCATCCATCTATCCATCCGACTTCTATTGCTTGTCCATGTGCTTGCAGCCATTCAGAGGATCTTTGACTTGTGTTTTTGCAGTAAGTTTTCCAAAACAGGAGAGTGTTGCTGTCATATAGAGGATCTTTGACTAGTTTTTTGCAGCATCCATCTATCCATCCAATTTCTATTGCTTGTCCATGTGCTTGCAGCCATTTAGAGGATCTTTGACTTGTATTTTTGCAGTAAGTTTTCCAAAACAGGTAAGTGTTGCTGTCATATAGAGGATCTTTGACAAGTTATTTGCAGCATCCATCTATCCATCCGACTTCTATTGCTTGTCCATGTGCTTGCAGCCATTTAGAGGATCTTTGACTTGTGTTTTTGCAGTAAGTTTTCCAAAACAGGAGAGTGTTGCTGTCATAGAGGATCTTTGACTAGTTTTTTGCAGCATCCATCAGTCCATCCCATTTCTATTTCTTGTCCATGTGCTTGCAGCCATTTAGAGGATCTTTGATTTGTGTTGTTGCAGTAAGTTTTCCAAAACAGGTAAGTGTTGTTGTTATATAGGATCTTTTACTAGTTTTTTTGCAGCATCCATTTATCCATCCAATGTCTATTGCTTGTCCATGTGCTTGCAGCCATTTAAAGGATCTTTGACTTGTGTTTTTGTATTAAGTTTTCCAAAACAGGAGAGTGTTGCTGTCATATAGAGGATCTTTGACTAGTTTTTTGCAGCATCCATTTATCCATCCAATTTTTATTGCTTGTCCATGTGCTTGCAGCCATTTAGAGGATCTTTGACTTGTGTTTTTGCAGTAAGTTATCCAAAACAGGAGAGTGTTGCTGTCATATAGAGGATCTTTGACTAGTTGTTTGCAGCATCCATCTATCCATCCAATTTCTATTTCTTGTCCATGTGCTTGCAGCCATTTAGAGGATCTTTGACTTGTGTTTTTGCAGTAAGTTTTCCAAAACAGGAGAGTGTAGCTGTCATATAGAGGATCTTTGACTAGTTTTTTTGCAGCATCCATCCATCCATCCATCCAATTTGTAATGCTTGTCCATGTGTTTGCAGGCATTTAGAGGATCTTTGACTTGTGTTTTTGCAGTAAGTTTTCCAAAACAGGAGAGTGTTGCTGTCATATAGAGGATCTTTGACTAGTTTTTTTGCAGCATCCATCCATCTATCCAATTTCTATTGCTTGTCCATGTGCTTGCAGCCATGTAGAGGATCTTTGACTTGTGTTTTTGGCAGTATAGTTCAATAACTTTGACATTTGTCGTAACTTTGACATTTGTATTCGCTTTGGACACTTTAAAACGGCACAATTGCTCATGTTTTGATGACTTTATTTATGGTTTGTTGTTTTTTTCGAGCATTGTTTTTGCAGCCCTTTAGAGGATCTTTGACTTGTGTTTTTGCAGTAAGTTTTCCAAAACAGGATAGTGTCGCTGTCATATAGAGGATCTTTGACTAGTTTTTTTGCAGCGTCCATACATCCATCCAATTTCTATTGCTTGCCCATGTGCTTGCAGCCATTTAGAGGATCTTTGACTTGTGTTTTTGCAGTAAGTTTTCCAAAACAGAAGAGTGTTGCTGTCATACAAAGGATCTTTGACTAGTTTTTTGCAGCATCCATCTATCCATTCAATTTCTATTGCTTGTCCATGTGCTTGCAGCCATTTAGAGGATCTTTGACTAGTTTTTTGCAGCATCCATCTATCCATCCAATTTCTATTGCTTGCCCATGTGCTTGCAGCCTTTTATAGGATCTTTGATTTGTGTTTTTGCAGTAAGTTTTCCAAAACAGGAGAGTGTTGCTGTCATATAGAGGATCTTTGACTAGTTTTTTTGCATTATCAATCTATCCATCCAATTTATTTTGCTTGTCCGTGTGCTTGCAGCCATTTAGAGGATCTTTAACTGGCATTTTTGCAGTATTTTATTCAAACTGGCAGAGTGCTAAAGGATCTTAGACATGTGTTTTTGCAGTTAGTCTTTAAAAAACAGCAGATGGCATTTGTCATTTTTAGAATCTTTGAGTGGTGTTTTTTTCAGTCTGTCCTTATGAACAACGGAGTCCCCCTGTCATATAGGGGATCTTTGACATAGTTTTTTCTGAAGCATGTGGTCAAAAATACCTGTATTTTTTTTTTTAAGTACAGTGCACCTGCCCTATGCAGTATGTTTGAGTAGGTGCTTAAAAACAGCAGAGCCCTCTTGTTATATAGAAGATCTTTGACTTGCATTTTTTCAGAAGGTCCTCAAAAACAGCAGAGCGCTCCTTGTATAGAGAGGATCTTTGTTATACCCGTAGATGATCTTTGACTCGTGTTTTTGTTGCAGATACTTTAAAACAGCAGAGCCCTCCTGTCATATAGAAGATCTTTGGCTTGCATTTTTTTCAGAAGGTCCTCAAAAACAGCGGAGCATTCATTGTATAGAGAGGATCTTTGACTATTTTTTCCCGTTGACCCTTAAAAACCTCAGAGCCTTCCTGTTATACCCGTAGATTATCTTTGACTAGCGTTTTTGTTATAGGCACTTTAAAACAGCAGAGCGATCCTGTCGCACAAAGGATCTTTGACTAGTTTTTTGCAGTAAGTTTTCCAAAACAGGAGAGTGTTGCTGTCATACAGAGGATCTTTGACTAGTTTTTTTGCAGCATCCATTTATCCATCCAATTTCTATTGCTTGCCCATGTGCTTGCAGCCATTTAGAAGATCTTTGACTTGTGTTTTTGCAGTAAGCTTTCCAAAACAGGAGAGTGTTGCTGTCATATAGAGGATATTTGACTAATTTTTTGCAGCATCCATCTATCCATCCAATTTATATTGTTTGTCCATGTCCTTGCAGCCATTTAGAAGATCTTTGACTTGTGTTTTTGCAGTAAGTTTTCCAAAACAAGAGAGTGTTGCTGTCATATAGAGGATCGTTGACTAGTTTTTTGCAGCATCCATCTATCCATCCAATTTATATTGCTTGTCCATGTGCTTGCAGCCATTTAGAGGA
>NC_084571.2:30262500-30275000 GCF_033978685.3 Nerophis lumbriciformis | reverse complement strand
CTCCCAGTCTGTGGAACGCTCTCCCTGACCACCTTAGGGCACCACAGACTGTGGATGCTTTTAAAAAAGGCTTTTAAACCCTTCTTTTTTTTTTTTTTAAAAAGCCTTCTTTTTTTTTTTAGATATATGCATGCTATATTCTAGTTTTTATTTTTATTTATTTTTTATTATCTTTTTCATTTTATATTTTTAATACCGTATTTCCTTGAATTGCCGCACGCCTCGATTTACCGCAGGGTCAAACTCGTTTCGCAAAATAATTAGCGCATGCCTAGAATTACCGCCGGGTAAGTCACGTACCTACTACGTTTTTAGCGTTGCCCGGCAGTTCGCTACATAGTTTAACATAAATATATGCATAGATCTACAAAAAATATGTCCCGAGTCCTGTGTGCAACATCCAGCATAATATATCACAATTGATTATTTTGTTATAACACAGGCACTTGGGAGCCATTCAACAATTAAGTATGCAAAGGGAGGTGGGGTTGGGGGTCAAAATCCTGGGGCGGGAAATGCGCACAATTAAGTACCATCATTTGTATAGTAAATTTTGCATACGGGGGTTGAGGTCAAAATCCTGGAGAAAAATGCGTACGCAATTGTTGAATGACCCCTTGTAAAAATAAAGATTGTCACGTTTTAATTGCCTTTTCAGACCCAAACAAAAATTGTATCGCGGCATTAAGCGATGTCATAATTATCCTTACATCGCACTCAAATTTATAAGCGCATGCCTAAATTTACCGCATGCCTTTGGTAAGCGCCGGAGTGAGAAGAGGTTGTAAATTAATTTCCGCCTGTGCGCTAATTCAAGGGAATACGGTACACAGTAGCACTTTGAGGTTGTTTACTCAATGTAAAGTGCTTTTTACAAATAAAATCTATTATTATTATTAGTGTCCGCCCTGAGATAGGTAGGTTGTGAGTTCAAACCCCGGCCGAGTCATACCAAAGACTATAAAAATGGGACCCATTACCTCCCTGTTTGGCACTCAGCATCAAGGGTTGGAATTGGGGGTTAAATCACCAAAAAATGATTCCCGGGCGCGGCCACCGCTGCTGCCCACTGCTCCCCTCACCTCCCAGGGGGTGAACAAGGGGATGGGTCAAATGCAGAGGACAAATTTCACCACACCTAGTGTGTGTGTGACTATCATTGGTAGTTTAACTTTAACTTTTTTTTCTACCAAGAAAAGTGCACTTGTTATTAGTGAGAATATACTTATTTTAAGGTATTTTTGGGTTCATTGAGGTTAGCTAATTAGGGACCGAGTCATTTTGGGACAGAGGACCTTATTGTATTTCTAGCGTTTTATTATTATACCGCCGCCTCTTTGAGCTGTAATTTGACCCCCTTAACATGCTTCAAAACTCACCAAATTGGACACACACATCACACAAAATTGCGATCTAATCAAAAAACCAAACCCCAAAACTCAAAATTGCGCTCTAGCGCCCCCTAGGAAGAAAACACAGACAAAACTGCCTGCAACTCCCAGTAGGAATGTCGTAGAGACATGAAACAAACACCTCTATGTAGGTCTCACTTAGACCTATATTTCATATACTGACAACCCCCAGCAAAATTCAACAGGAAGGTTGCAATTCCCCCTTCAAAACAAAAGTTGTGTAAAAACAGTCACCTTTTTTCAAACATTATTTCCTCTGAGCGCGTTTGTCGTGTCGACTTCAAACTAGCACAGGAGAGAGATTGAACCCTTCTGATTAAAAGTTGATGAAAGAGTTTTAATTACTGCTCCGGTTTGGATTTTATGAGTCCTCAAAGTCGGTCCCCTCCATCGCTGCTTGCAGCTTTAATTAGGGACCGCTATGTCCCTTTGGGACAGAGGGCCCTATTGTAATTGTAAGGTTTTATTATTATTATTCCGCCGCATCTTTGAGCTATAATTTGACCCCCTTAACATGCTTCAAAACTCACCATATTTGACACACACATCAAGATTGGCGAAAATTGCCATTTAATAAAACAAACAACAAAAAAAACTTAAAATTGCGCTCTAGCGCCCCCTAGGAAAAAACACAGACAAAACTGCTTGTAACTCCCGTAGGAATGTCGTAGAGACATGAAACAAAAACCTTTATGTAGGTCTGACTTAGTCCTAGATTTCATACATTGACATCCTTCAGCAAAGATCGACAGGAAGTTGGCAATTCCCCCTTCAAAACAAATGTTTAGTAAAAATAGTCACTTTTGCCTCTTTGAGCTGTAATTTGACCCCCTTAACATGTTTCAAAACTCACCAAACTGGACACACACATCAGGACTGGCAAAAATTGCGATCTAATAAAAAAAAAAAACCCAAACCCAAAACTCAAAATTGCGCTCTAGCGCCCCCTAGGAAGAAAACACAGACACAACTGCTCCTAAGAAGAAAACTCAGACAAAACTGCCTGTAACTCCCAGTAGGAATGTCGTAGAGACATTAAACAAAAACCACTATGTAGGTCTCACTTAGACCTATATTTCATACACTGACAACCCCCAGCAAAATTCAACAGGAAGTTTGCAATTCCCCCTTCAAAACAAAAGTTGTGTAAAAACAGTCACCTTTATTCAAACATTATCTCCTCTGAGCGCGTTTGTTGTGTCGACTTCAAACTAGCACAGGAGAGAGATTGAACCCTTCTGATTAAAAGTTGATGAAAGAGTTTTAATTACTGCTTCGGTTTGGATTTTATGAGCCCTCAAAGTCGGTCCCGTCCATCGCTGCTTGCAGCTTTAATTAGGGACCGCGATGTCCCTTTGGGACAGAGGTCCCTATTGTAATTGTAAGGTTTTATTATTATTATTCCGCCGCATCTTTGAGCTATAATTTGGCCCCCTTAACATGCTTCAAAACTCACCATATTTGACACACACATCAAGACTGGCAAAAATTGCCATTTAATAAAAAAATAAAAAAAATAAAAAAAACTCAAAACTGCGCTCTAGCTCCCCCTAGGAAAAAACACGGACAAAACTGCTTGTAACTTCCGGTAGGAATGTCGTAGAGAAATGAAACAAAAACCTTTATCTAGGTCTGACTTAGTCCTAGATTTCATACATTGACATCCTTCAGCAAAAATCGACAGGAAGTTGGCAATTCCCCCTTCAAAACAAAAGTTGTGTAAAAACAGTCACCTTTATGCAAACATTCCAGGGTGTACCCCGCCTTCCGCCCGATTGTAGCTGAGATTGGCTCCAGTGCCCCCCGTGACCCCAAAGGGAATAAGCGGTAGAAAATGGATGGATGGATGGATATCTCCTCTGAGCGCGTTTGTCGTGTCGACTTCAAACTAGCACAGGAGAGAGATTGAACCCTTCTGATTAAAAGTTGATGAAAGTGTTTTAATTACTGCTTCGGTTTGGATTTTATGAGCCCTCAAAGTCGGTCCCGTCCATCGCTGCTTGCAGCTTTAATTTGACTTGTTTTGGAAAGTCTTTACAAGCCAAATGTTCTTGTTCTATTGGCAGATAATTGTGCTTAGTTCAAGTAAAATACCCCTAATTTTTGTTTTGTTTTTTCTTGTTTTTGAACACTGACTTTTTGCAGTGCAGGAACGTCGGCGCGGATAAATTGGCTGTGCTGGAAATAGATTTTGTTTGGCTCCCAGGAAGCGGGAGAAAGGTTCTGGGGACAATGCCGAGATTCTTTCTATCACGTATAAGAACAGAAAAAAAAGAAGTCAGCTTTGGATGTTTGACACCGCTTGGAAAGAACGTCCCCTTCCCCCCTGTGGAGGAGCTGGAGCCACACTTTGCTGGGGTGAAACGGCACTGCAGGGCATGCCAACGCCATCGCTCCACTGCAGCCAGAAGATGATAAAATGCTGCTGCTCTCTCCTCCCACCACCCCTGTCCCAGCGCGCTGGGTCTTAATGAGCTGTGGAAGGTATGCCACCGATGGAGCTCCACCTGGACGCTTCATCTGCTGATGTGGTCCAAGTACACTTTGTCTTGGCCGATGCTGGTCCAAGATCTGCATTACGTCTTCATGAGACGCGGAGAAGACGCATAATGTAGTCATGGAAGGGCAGGTGTGAAAGTGTTCCGTCCCGTACCGCCCTGTGGCACCCAAGAGTTTTACCAAATATTACCAAATGATTGTGTATGCACCTTCGGGGATCTGCTCCAATTTCGTTGTTCTTTGAACCTGTTCACTGTAATAATGACAATAAAACTCTATTATATTCTATCAGATAGTAGGTGGGGTTTTTTAATAATAATAATAATAGATTTTATTTGTAAAAAGCACTTTATATAGAGTAAATAATCTCAAAGTGCTCAAGTGTATTAAAAAAAAATAAAGAAATAAAAAGATAATAAAGAAACAAATACAAATAAAAACTAGAACAGCCAAATAGCTATAACTAGTATGCATATATCTAAAAAAAATGTTTTTTTAAAAAAGAAGGTCTTTTAAGCCTTTTTTTTTAAAGCATCCACAGTCTGTGGTGCCCTCAGGTGGTCAGGGAGAGCGTTTTTTTTTACCCTTTGCGTTCATATTTCGCTGTGTTTGTTGCGTTTTTGTTGCGTTTCGCTTGATTGTAAAATGTTGATTGAGAGGGGTTGTGACGTTCATATGTTGTCAATATTCAATGTTTTATCGTTCATAGTTAATATTGTAAATCCCACATTCTTTATTTTCATGTACATTCTGGGTGTCTCATTCAGTAAAAAAAAATTCAAATTCCATTATGTTTTGTCAGGCGGTCTGTCGTCACGTTTTTAGTATTAAATCTGACATTATCGTGAGGTTTTGTATTAGTGTTCCTAAAAATAGATATACCGACCCCGCTTAGACACATTTTTTTCTTAAAATTTGGACCCCGAGGCAAAATAATTGCCTCGCTTTTGCATGATGTACTAGTGTGGGCGGGGGAGCGTTTCCACAGTGTTTCCAGAACGGCCAGCCTGAAATGCGGGTGTCAGGGTCTGTGGGACCCGTTTTCATTTTTTTATTAAAAGAAAAATGATACAATTAATTAATTTTTCAAACTGAGACTCACTGACTTTGGCTCATTTTCTGTGAAGAACATATATCAGAATACATATTTAATGACCACACACCATACACCCCCCCTACACATTTCTATTACATATAAGATGTCTGGGTCCACTGGACCCGGGGCTAATAGAAGTTTGGAAATTAATGTTCTGTGTACCACACACACACACACACACACACACAGCAGGCCTAGACAGGAGGAGGACAGAGTGTAGGTACACAGAACATCAGAGGGTCAAATGTGCGAGAAAATGAGAGCAGACAGTGTTGACAAACAACGTTGCAACCTTGTGTGGGAACCGCAGGTGCAGAAACACAAAAAAAGAATCCCTGTGGGATGCAGAAACTGGCTGAGAAATTTTCCGTGCAACGTTCATATTGTTGTTCCTCAGCCAGCGTTTGTGGGTCTGATGGACCCGTTGTATTTTGTGGCTTTTAATGCCTCACAATCAAACACTTTTGTGTTGAAATACTGAACAGATGTTTATTGGGATAAGGTTTCCCTGCTCTTCAGCAGAGCAGGGAAAACTGCGAAACATTTTACTAAAAATAAAATACCCTGAAGAGCAGGGAAACATGCGAAAGAGGCTTGTAGGGATGAAATAGCTCAGGAAATAACACAGAGGCTAACGTATTTATGTCTGCGTGTGTGTGTATATATATATGTGTATATATATATATATATATATATATATATTAGTATGAGTAATATAAAGTGATGCCCATATGGTAAAAGTTTAACTTTATTGGTATGTGTATTTATCAAAAGAAAAATATAAAGGTAATCAGAAAAATCATTGTTTATTTTAAAATATTATCTCTTAAAAACTTACTGAGGCGAGAACGTGTGGTTTTCTGATTACTCGATTAACCGAAAAAAATAAAAAATCTGTAGATTACTCGACTACTAACATAATCGATAGCTGCAGCCCTACTCAAGTATCGCTTGATTAAAACCTGAAAAGCACTCTGAGAGTGCAAATCTCCACCAGGCCCTACCTCCCAATAGTAGAAAAGAAATCCTGATTCCAGACGGTCCCAAAATCGAATCATTTGTTCCTTATCCCATCTTTAACTGCTCCTGGAAATTTCATCAAAATGTGCCTATAACTTTATGAGATATTTATAGCAAAATTAAAGAAACAAAGTGAAGCCTCTTGTCAGTCGTACACTATACTTATCTCTGTGGGTGGAGGCGAGACGCAAGCATGCAAACACAGTAGTTGAAGCTCGTAACATAGCATAAATAATCCGGATCAGTCCCGAAATGTAATCACTCGTTTCTTATCCCATTTCTGACATTGCCTGAGAGTTTGATGAAAATCCACCCATAACCTTTTCGGTTATCTGTAGCAGAATGGAAGATACGTAGTGTGCACTCTTGTCAGTTATGCACTATCTTTGTGTCTGCAGGGCCGCTAACATAAACACACACACAGAAACATAAACTAACGTAGTAGAAATGATCTGGACCAGGTAAAAAATGTAATCAGATGTTCCGTATCCCATTTCGGACATTTCCTGAACGGTTCGTAAAAATCTGCCCATTGAAGAATATTTATTTGAACGCTTTAGGCTACCTCAGCAGTCCCCCCTTACGTTTTGACATACAAATGTATTTTCTGTAATCTGTTTGTGTTTTTTCCGTGTGTTTGATGTTCGGCTTCGGAATTGTGCCTTCCATCCATTCATCCAGCCATTTTCTACTGCTTGTCCCTTTTTTGGGGTCGCGGGGGGTCGCTGGAGCCTATCTCAGCTGCATTCGTCCGGTAGGCGGGGTACACCCTGGACAAGTCACCACCTCATCGCAGGGCCAACACAGATAGACAGACAACATTCACACTCACATTCACACACCAGGGCCAATTTAGTGTTGCCAATCAACCTATCCCCAGGTGCACGTCTTTGGAGGTGGGAGGAAGCCGGAGGAGAACATGCAAACTCCACACAGAAAGATCCCGAGCCCGGGATTGAACTCAGGACTACGCAGGACCTTAGTATTGTGAGGCACATGCACTAACCCCTGCGTTTACCTATGCAAATTACGGAATTAAGGGTGTTTACATATGCATATTGGGGAAATAAGGGTGTGTTTGAGATGTAAATTATGATGGACACGCATGCGCTAACCATTTGGCATTCGGCAACTTAAGAACAGCAGGTGGGAGCAATTTGGCCGTTTAAGAACAGGTCATGAATTTGAAAGGACTCCTCTTAGGAAATCACTTAGGAAGAAAAATAAGAGGAAACGTTACGAACTTATTGCTAAATGTGTGCACGGCTAGTTAACTTTCAGTTTCGATACCCGCCAGCAAACCGGAAGGACAAAAGCATGAGAGACGGGCAACCATTTTAGAGATTGCGCCGAACTTTACATAGCCCAGTTCTCTCTCTCCAACACTGCTCCAACAATCGGTTGTACTTTCTCCTTTTGTATAGAATCAATTGTTAAACTTCAATTCTAGTCTCCTCTTTATTTAGACGGCCTTATTTAGGAAATAAGGAGAGGAACTTAAAAAAAGTTTAAGGGCCCCTTCTCTTAAACAGGTGAGAGATGAAAGGTGCTCGTTAACACTCATGTTACTGTGCTCGGACGTCATTAAAAAGTCTGTTCTGCACAATAAAAATAGTTTAGTTTGGTGACGTCGCGCGGCCGTCTTTGGCTCGCAATGAGTAAGCGAAAGGACAGCTAATAACGATGTCCTTTAATCGGAGTTGAGTAGGAATGAAAGGCGATGACATCACACTAAAGCCACACGCCCCATTGGATTATTCTTGGACTATAGAAACATGTCTCACGAGTGCTTGAGAGTGAAAGGACATTCAAAGACAGACAAAGAGAGGCAGTTTCTACTTTTTAAACGGCCTCCAGAGATACCCTTTCAGTAAGTGTGTGTGTGTGTGCGTGTGTGTGTGTGTGTGTGTGTGTGTGTGTGTGTGTGTGTGTGCGGGATAAAGTGCCTCCGCAGCCCCCTCCTTTGGGATCACAATGAAGCAGCAACAGAAGGTGTCTTAACACCAACATATGTTCTTCCCTCCCTGATTATATATCAACGCGTTTTTACGCCCCGACCGTTACGATCGCCGCCGATGCCTACGTCACACGACTTCACGGCGGGTGGAGTTAACCCTCGCCCGCCCGCCGGCGTTGACGAGAGCACGGCGGCTTTCCTGCCGCAGACTCCGTGGCGGTCGTTAACTTAGCTCCGGTGTGTTGGGACGACTTATGGTCACTTGCCTGCATACGTTAGGTCACGGGTGTCAAACTCAAGGCCCGGGAACAGATTCTGGCCCGCAACATAATTTTATTGTGGCCCATTGCACCAATTTATGGTGGCCCGCCATATCACTTGATCGTGGCCCACCACATAATTTTACTGTGGACCGCCCCATAATTTTAATCTGGTAATCACATAATTTTTTGGCAACATTTAAATTTGCCCCGCCACATAATTTTATTGTGGCCCTCCACACCATTTTATAACAGCCCACCATATAATTTTATCATGGCCCACCACATTATTCTAATGTGGCCAACCACATAATTTTATGTAGTCCACCACATAATTTTATCATGGCCCACCACATTATTCTAATGTGGCTAACTACATCATTTTATGTAGTCCCCTAAATGATTTTATGGTGGCCTAACTCATCATTTTATTGTGGTCCTGCATCTCTTTTTATATTTTGGACCGCCCCATAATTTCAACATGGTCCACCACATAATTTTACTGTGGACCGTCCCATAATTTTAATGTGGTAATCACATGATTTTATGGCCCGCCGCAACATTTAAATTTGACCCGCCACATAATTTTATTGTGGCCCTCCACACCATTTTATCATGGCCCAACCACATAATTTTATCATGGCCCACCACATTATTCTAATGTGGCCAACCACATAATTTTATGTAGTCCTCCATTTGATTTTAATGTGGCCCAACTCATCATTTTATGGCCCACCGCAACATTTAAATTTGCCCGGCCACATAATTTTATTGTGGCCCTCCACACCATTTTATAATGGCACACCGCATAATTTTATTGTGGCCCACCACATTATTCTAATGTGGCCAACCACATCATTTTATGTAGTCTGCCATATGTTTTTAATGTGGCCCAACTCATCATTTTATGGCCCACCGCAACATTTAAATTTGCCCGGCCACATAATTTTATCGTGGCCCTCCACACCATTTTATAATGGCCCACCGCATAATTTTATTGTGGCCCACCACATTATTCTAATGTGGCCAACCACATAATTTTAGGTAGTCCGCCAAATGATTTTATAGAGGCCCAACTCATCATTTTATGGCCCGCGGCAACATTTAAATTTACCCCGCCACATAATTTTATCGTGGCCCTCCACAGCATTTTATAATGGCCCACCGCATAATATTATCATGGCCCACCACATTATTCTAATGTGGCCAACCACATAATTTTATGTAGTCCGCAATATGATTTTATTGTGGCCTAATTCAGCATTTTATTGTGGTCCTTCATCTTTTTTTTTTTTTTTTTTTTTTTTTTTTTTTTTTTTTTTTTTTTTTTTTTTTTTTTATGTCCTGTCCAGCTTCTCAGGCAAATCATATAGTTGATGTAGATGCCCATGTCGGCTGTTCAGATTTACTTTACAAAAGAGAAGTGTAGGATACTTCTCTTGTTGCCTTATTTGTATTTGACTTTATTAAATGTATTTATATTATCATTTAGTGCAGCCGGGCCGGAGCAGGAGGGGATAGAAAGAGAAAAAAAAAAGAAGACAGAGGGGGAAATTGTGGGGACAAGAGGGGGATTAGACAGAGACAAAAACAACAACAGCAAACAACAACAACAACAACAATAGAGCAACATCAGCAAATATGACATGTACAAATATGATGGTAAAAGTAATAGCAAATAAGCAGTTAGCGAAAAATAAAAAATAATACAGAAATGACAATGAGCATTATTACACTACAAATGGATCAATACAAATACCAATAGAAATAGCGCTATTGATAATGAACAATACCAATAATTTACCTTTATTATCAACAATACAGTTGTTTAAATGCAACAATACATATACGTAATGATAACTTGAGATACGAAAGAATGCAGAAAAATGGAGGGGGAGAAAGAGAAGCAACCTACATTAACCTTGTAGATTGTTATAGTCACAATAGGTTAAGCTTTGTCAGTGTGCCATGTGTTACACCCAGTTTACCCTAGGGCAACAACGTTAATATATGTTTGATGAAACGTGATTATGTGCATGAGTGTAAGTATGCATATGTACTTGTATATGTACAGAATGTGTATATGTGTTTGTACAATGAATGTATATGTACAGAATGTGTATATGTGTTTGTACAGTGAATGTATATGTACAGTATGTGTATGTGTATGTTTGTATATTGAATGTGCGTGTGGATGTACGAACATTAGGTAGGTAAATATGTACTGTATTTGTGTATGTATGTGGGAGCGTAGGTACCTATGTACGTATGTGAGCATACGTGAATTTGCATGTACAATACATTCGACTCCCAGAGTGCGTGGGAGCCAGAGCACGGCCCCATCACCCCCGAGAGCCCAACCCACAAACAGGAGGCGTGGTGCCCAGGGAACCAGGGACCACCGCCCCCACGCAGCCAAGCCGGCCAGCGACAGGAACCCCAGAGCCCGACCCACCGTACCGCCCACAAGGGCCAGCAGCAGGCCGCAGACAGACGCACCCGGCGGAGGACAGGGCACGAGAAAAGCAGGGGACAGCCAGACCCCAAGCCAGCGAGAGACCACACCCCACACATCTTTTTTTATATTTTGGACCGCCCCATAATTTCAATATGGTCCACCACATCATTATACTGTGGACCGCCCCATAATTTTAATGTGGTAATCACATCATTTTATTGTGGACCTCCACACCATTTTATCATGGCCCAACCGCATAATTTTATCATGGCCCACCACATTATTCTAATGTGGCCAACCACATCATTTTATGTAGTCCACCACTTAATTTTATTGTGGCCCTCCACACAATTTTATGATGGCCCACCACATAACTTTATCATGGCCCACCACGTTATTCTAATGTGGCCAACCACATCATTTTATGTAGTCCGCTATATGATTTTATTGTGGCCTAACTCATCATTTTATTGTGGTCCTGCATCTCTTTTTATATTTTGGACGGCCCCATAATTTCAACATGGTCCACCACATCATTTTACTGTGGACCGCCCCATAATTTTAATGTGTTAATCACATAATTTTATGGTCCACCGCAACATTTAAATTTGCCCCGCCACATAATTTTATTGTGGCCCTCCACACCATTTTATCATGGCCCACAGCATAATTGTATCATGGCCCATCACGTCATTCTAATGTGGCCAACCACATCATTTTATGTAGTCCGCCATATGATTTTATAGAGGCCCAACACATCATTTTATGGCCCGCGGCAACATTTAAATTTGCCCTGACACATAATTTTATTGTGGCCCTCCACATAATTTTATAACGCCTCACCACATAATTTTATCATGGCCCACCACATTATTCTAATGTGGCCAACCACATCATTTTATGTAGTCCCCTACATGATTTTATTGTGGCCTAACTAGTCATTTTATCGTGGTCCTGCATCTCTTTTTGTATTTTGGACCGCCCCATAATTTCAACATAGCCCACCACATAATTTTACTGTGGACCGTCCCATAATTTTAATGTGGTAATCACATGATTGTATGGCCCACCGCAACATTTAAATTTGACCCGCTACATAATTTTATTGTGGCCAACCACACCATTTTATGTAGTCCACCACTTAATTTTATTGTGGCCCTCCACACCATTATTATTTTGTGGTCCCTCATATCATTTATACTGGACTGACACATAATTTTATGTTGGCCCTCCATCTCATTTTATCGTGGACCGTCCCATAATTTCAATGTGATCCATCACATCTTTTTGTGGTCCGCCATATTATTTTATTGTGGCCCACCACATCATTTTATTGTGACCGACCACGTTATTCTAATATGGCCAACCACGCCATATGATTTTACTGTGGCCTGACACATCATTTTAAATTGGCCCTCCATCTCATTTTATCGTGGACCGCCCCATTTAAAATTTCAATGTGGTCCATCACATCTGTTTGTGGCCTGCCACATCATTTTATGTGGTTCATCACATAATTTATGTAGCCAGCCACATCATTTTATTGTGGCCGACAACATTATTCTAATGTTGCCCACCACATCATTTTATGTGGTCCGTCATATCATTTTATTGTGGCTTGAAACATAATTTTATCGTGGACAGCCCCCTAATTTTAAAGTGGCCAACCACTTCATTGTATGTGGTCCGCAATATGTTTTTATTCTGGCCTGACACATCATTTTATCGTGGACCACCCCATAATTTCAATGTGGTCCATCACATCCTTTTGTGGCCTGCCACATCATTTTATGGGGTC
>NC_084571.2:30200000-30255000 GCF_033978685.3 Nerophis lumbriciformis | reverse complement strand
TGCACCTTTGCAGTGCGTCTGGGTTAGTTTTTGCCTCATTCCTGTGAGAATCCTGCGAGTGGCTGAAGCATTAAGGACTGGGGGTTGGTTGATTTTATCCAGGACTAGCTGCAGTGTGCTCAAACAACCACCAGCTAGCATGTGTGAGCAGATAATACCGTACCATCTCTTTCTCTTTTGGAACTTAAATGATAAATAATGGTAAATGGGTTATACTTGTATAGCGCTTTTCTACCTTCAAGGTACTCAAAGCGCTTTGACAGTATTACCACATTCACCCATTCACACACACATTCACACACTGATGGCGGGAGCTGCCATGCAAGGCGCTAACCAGCAACCATCAGGAGCAAGGGGTGAAGTGTCTTGCCCAAGGACACAACGGACGTGACTTGGATGGTAGAAGGTGGGGATTGAACCCCAGTAACCAGCAACACTCCGATTGCTGACACGGCCACTCTACCAAATTCGCCACGCCGACTTAGACTTAGACTTAGACTTAGACTTCCTTTTTATTGTTGTGTTTAATATTGCTGTACACCATGTCCAACGTGCTTCCACCACTGGTTGCAAAATTCACATATTGATGGAAATGGGGCAACACATTGTTCATGTTAGCTTGGTTAAAGTCCCCTGCCACGATGAAAACTCCCTCTGGATGTGTAGATTGCAGTTCATTGATGGAGCAGTACAACACTTAACAGGTTGAAAGAGGCTTTAAGTGAGGGATGAGGCAAAAACTAGCCTGTTTTTAAGGAATTTTGGAGTCGAATTGAAAACGACAATTGGGACAAAAGTTTCCGAGCACTCACCTGCCCGTTTTTGCAGAGGTCGGCCCACATGCTGGTGCCGTCCCCTCCCCTCATCAGCACGTGGTAGATGAAGAAGTACGTGCCCGGGATGCTGCACACAAACTTCCCGGCGATGCCGTCGTAGTTGTTGCCCAGGTTGGTGACCACGTCGTCGAACTTGAGGATCTCGTAGCCCTCGTGCGGGTTCTTGAGGCCGGCGTAGAAGGCCACCCGGGGCACCGTGCTGTAGGTGGCGGTGCTGATAGCTCCGTTCCCTCCCAAGCCCAAAACCCCGGTCCTGCCCTGGTCCCCTCTGTCACCCGGAGGCCCTGCCGGTCCAGGCGGCCCCGGCTCCCCCGGCGGCCCGGGCGGCCCCGGCTTCCCCGGCCTGCCCGGCTTCCCCTGCGGGCCCTGCTGGAGCGTGGAGGGCGGCAGCACGTTGCCGTGGTCGCTCAGCGCCTCCGCCTCCGCCTGGAGCCCCGTGGAGCTGGTGCTGCTGCTGGGGGTGCCCTTGTTCAGGTAGGGGTCGCACACCATCCGACAGGTGCCCAGCATCTCATAGTGGCTGGGGTCTGTGCCCACGGAGCTGACCAGCACGGGGATGAGCACCACCAGGACCAGGACCAGCATAACCCCCACGGCGGCCGCCACCAGGGTCTTCCTCCCGATGCTGAGTCGGGGAAGGGGCTGAGCGGCCAGCGTGGGTCTCCCGGGGGCGGAAATGGTGACCGCTTGGTGTGGGGAGCCTGTCGCGGAGGAAGAGGACCCGCGGATCCTGAGGAGGGGCGCGAGAGGCGGAGCGGCGGGGGGTGCGCCCGGCAAAGACCCACATACACTTGACGGACCTCCCGGCTGCGCTCGCTCAAGTCAGTCCGTCAGTCGCACACTTTTGAGGGAGCGCGGGCGGGAAGGCATTCGGAGCGCACTTCCAAACACTCTCTGACTTGTGAGAAGAAGACGGGAGGATGCCAGAGTCCACCGGGATGGAGGGAGCCGGAGAGAGAGAGAGGGAGGAGAGAAACCTCCAGATGTGTGATGATGAATGTGTGTGTGTGTGAGGATGAATGTGTGTGTGGTGTGTTTGTGGAGTCGGGATTCTCAAGCTTGGATTTTTATAAACAGCATGGAGCCTCCCCTCCCCTCTGCTGCCTCATCGAGTGAGAGGTAAGAATGACTCCATCCCCTCCCTCCTTCTCTCTCTCTCTCTCTCTCTCTCTCTCTCTCTCTCTCTCTCTCTCTCTCTCTAACTCTCACCCCTCCTCTCATGTTTTTTTTTTCATCGCCGTTTCTCACTCTTGTTGCTTTATCGTCTGTCTCATCAGCATCCAGCCTCTAAAAATAAGGACGGAGCCACGCAAAGAGAATTTCTAGGGGCTGGTTGTGCGTTGTTGTAACATTTAACAACATCGTTACAACAGTCGCAAACCATAGGCGCCGATCTACATTTCTGCCAGTGTGTGTGTATTAGTGTTGTCCCGATTCCAGTATTTTGGTACCGGTACCAAAAGTATTTCGGTACTTTTCGGTACTTTTTCTAAATAAAGGGTACCACAAAAAATTTCATTATTGGTTTTATTTTAACAAAAAAAAATCTTAGGGTACATTAAACATATGTTTATTATTGCAAGTTTGTCCTTAAATAAAAAAGTGAACATACTAGAAAACTTGTCTTTTATTAGTAAGTAAACAAACAAAGTCTGCTGACATATGCAGTAACATATTGTGTCATTTATCATTCTATTATTTCGTCAAAATTATTAAGGACAAGTGGTAGAAAATAAATTATTAATCCACTTGTTCATTTACTGTTAATATCTGCTTATTTTATGTTTCAACATGTTCTATCTACACTTAAGTTAAAATGTAATAATCACTTATTTTTTTGTTGTTTTTGATACTTTACATTAGTTTTAGATGACACCACACATTTAGGCATCAATCCGATACCAAGTCGTTACAGGATCATACATTGGTCATATTCAAAGTCCTCATGTTTCCTGAGTTTATAAACATAATATCTATATATATATTATATATATATATATATATATATATATATATAGAAAAAATTGTGATGTTAAAAAATATTGAAGTAATCATAGTAGTATCGACTAGGTACCATACCATACCATACCATGCCGACTTTATTTATAAAGCCCTTTATAAACAACCACAGTTGAAGAACAAAGGGCTGTACACCACAAAAAAATATTTAAAACAGAAGTAAAATACACATTGAAAAAGCAAATACAAATTATCCTAAGAATTTGTTAGATAAGTACGCTATTGTATGTGGTATCATTACAGTGGATGTTAGGCGTAGATCCACCAATGGCGTTTGTTTATATTGTAGAGTCCCGGAAGAGTTGGTGCTGCAGGGAATTCTGGGAATTTTTTCTGTAGTGTTTAGTGCAAATATTCTTCCAAAATGTGTTTTTTGTTGTTGTTTCGTGTGGTTTCACTATATGGCACATGTTTATGACAATGTTGGTGTTGTTCATACTGCCACTTTTAGTGTGACATGTATGGCTGTTGAGTAAGTATGCCTGCGGGGGGGAGGTGTGGCCAGCGCTGCCTGCAGGAGCAAAGGTCACCGCCTCTGTCCGTGGTGCTGAGGACAGAGCACCATCAGAAGGGGGCGTGGCAGTGCTGACGGCGAGACACAGCTGGCGGGTGATTAGATTTCACAGGTGGTACGTGTTAATCTAATCATCTGTTGTCTTTAACAGTCAGCGGCCGGGAGCAGGAGGGCAGAGAGGATACGGACGTGACTGAAAAGTCACGTTCTACTGGAGAAAGAGTTGGACAAAAATATATGCCCATTAAAACGTTGTTAAAACCGCATGCTTGGCTCCTGTGCCGTGTTTACAGTGGAACTGCTCGGAAGCGACTTCCACAATGCCCTTCATTAGCCCGTGTGCACTGTGATTAAGTCAAAATAATTAGGTAATTATCGGTACAATGAAACTTCGGATAGGCTTTGTCAATTATAATTCTTATGATTTTTGACTTTTTTATTGTGTAAAACGGACGATACTTGCCACTAAATTAACAACAAGATTGATTTTACAAAAATTATTTTAAAAATTGAAAGTTGCCATCAATCCCACGTGGGTGCTCGGCATTGTCAGTGGGTGCTCGGGCCCCGAAGCACCCACGGGATCGGCGCCGATGTCGCAAACGGACCAGGTTTTGTTAGCGGGAAGATGTAAAGTATCGTATACCAGCGAGAAGATTGTCACCACACTGATGTACTCTATGAACAGGTTTTTTCCGGTCCGCCGGATGAGTTTGCCAAGTATAAAAATCGAGCCGACATTTTTGAATGAAAGAAACTGCAGTTCTAAATGTGTCCACTAGATGTTGCAATAGCAATTCTTTGTAGATTATGCTACATATGTAAAAAAAAAAAAAAAAAAAAGAAAACACATGATGAGCAAACTACATAAATAACATACTGTAATTTGATTTTTATTTTATTTTTTATTTTGATAGATTGAAAATGAACACCAATGAGTTGACTGATGAACATTGTCATATAATGTATTCATAAACAACAAAAGATAGAATACTATTATATACATAGTATATAATAGTATGTACATAGTATTATATAATACAGTGGAGTGTTTTAAGTCTCGTCTTAAGACCCACTTTTATTCTTTGGTTTTTAACACTACGTGAGTTGTGTGGTACTCTGTGTTTTTAAAATTTAGATTTCTGTGTATTGTTTTAATTGGTTTTACCCTTTAAAATAGTTTTTAATCATATTTATTTTTATATTGGTTTTATATTTATTTATTTTTTGTTTTTATTCAGTCATTGGTGGAGCTAAGGATAATATTTGAATATTGTTTTTTAACATTGTTGTGCAGCACTTTGGAAACCTTTCTGTTGTTTAAATGTGATATAAAAATAAAGTGGATTGGATTGGATTGGATTAATCGCAACATGCAAGTGTAAAAAAAAACAACCCCACAACATTATGATTTGTACATTTTCAGAATGTGCTTGTTCGATTTTTAAGCAAAGAAAACAATCTGAAGTTGTCTTTATTTTTAAGTTATCGTGTCGTGATTTGACCAATCCAGTAGATTTTTTTCTCCATGTGGCCCCCGATCTAAAATGAGTTTGCACCCCTGCTGTGTGCACTCTACATGCGCTCTAGAGGTGGGGATCTACCTTTCGATTACCGTTCAGGAGCTACGATTCGATTTAAAAATCGATTATTGATGCATCATTAATTTATTTTTCACTAAATAAGGGTTTATCACTTGAAAAACATTGCATTTGTAATAAGAAACTATTCAAATAAGTCCCACATTTATTAAATGAATGGAAATGTGTGCAAAACTGGAACATAAGTGCCCTAAAATAAAGGAGCTGCCAAATTTTAGAACTGTCTGCATTACTTTATTTACAGTAAATAAATCAATTATTGACATTTACTAATTGATTTTATAATCGTCCTTGTCTAAATTTTGATGCATCAAAAAATCGTTTTTTTCCCCCGCCTCCAATGCGCACACCCATTTATTTTTCAGTATCAAAACAGTCGCATTGAATATGACAATAAAAGCAAATTTCAGCAGTATTAAGCTATATGATTCATTCATTTATCATTCAATCAAGCGATTGTTCATTTTTAGACGCTCTGCAAGAGTAATAGTCCGCCCTCTCCCTGTGCCGAGCATGCAGGCTAACACACACATGCAGGTCACTTCTTGGGGACTGATTGTGTGTGTGTGTGTGTGTGTGTGCGTGTGTGTGTGTGCGTGTGTGTGTGTGTGTGTGTGTGTGTGTGTGTGTGTGTGTGTGTGTGTGTGTGTGTGTGTGTGTGTGTGTGTGTGTGTGTGTGTGTGTGTGTGTGTGTGTGTACAAGCTAGTGGCAGCCATGAACGGCAGTCAAATAGCAAATTTGTATTCAAATACATTTGTAATTATGAAAATGGTATATATATAAATATGTATGTATATATATATATATATATATATATATATATATATATATATATATATATATATATATATATATATATATGTATATGTTTAAGCTACTTGTTAAAAAAGTAGCTAAGCTACTGCAAAATGTACCGTAGTTAAAGGGGAACATTATCACAATTTCAGAATGGTTAAAACCATTAAAAATCAGTTCCCAGTGGCATATTTTATTTTTTGAAGTTTTTTTCAAAAGTTTACCCATCACGCAATATCCCTAAAAAAAGCTTCAAAGTGCCTGATTTTAACCATCGTTATATACACCCGTCCATTTTCCTGTGACGTCACATAGTGATGCCAACACAAACAAACATGGCGGATAGAACAGCAAGCTATAGCGACATTAGCTCGGATTCAGACTCGGATTTCAGCGGTTTAAGCGATTCAACAGATTACGCATGTATTGAAACGGATGGTTGTAGTGTGGAGGCAGGTAGCGAAAACGAAATTGAAGAAGAAACTGAAGCTATTGAGCCATATCGGTTTGAACCGTATGCAAGCGAAACCGACACGACAGCCAGCGACACGGGAGAAAGCGAGGACGAATTTGGCGATCGCCTTCTAACCAACGATTGGTATGTGTTTGTTTGGCATTAAAGGAAACTAACAACTATGAACTAGGTTTACAGCATATGAAATACATTTGGCAACAACATGCACTTTGAGAGTGAGACAGCCCATTTCAGGCGTGCTAAGAACATATATTTTTCCACGATTTCAGCACTCAGGTTAACCATACCTAAATAGACACAATATACTGCATTACACAAGACTACCCGAATGTACTCGAATGATTGAAAGAAAGAAATGTTTTTAAGCTAAATTATTGGTAAACACAGTTTATGTATAATAATTTACATAAAACCGCGAGTAACGAATAAAGTTTTCATCAATTAGTATATTCTGTAGACATACCCTCATCCGCTCTCTTTTCCTGAAAGCTGATCTGTCCAGTTTTGGAGTTGATGTCAGCATCTGCTTTGAGTGTCGCAGGATATCCACACATTCTTGCCATCTCTGTCGTAGCATAGCTTTCGTCGGTAAAGTGTGCGGAACAAACGACTGACCATTTCGTCGGCTTTCCCCACAGCCTCGTATTTTGAACAAATTTCGTCCAATTTATTGCCACTTTTGCATCTTTGGGCCACTGGTGCAACTTGAATCCGTCCCTCCAACAACACACCGACGAAAGTGAGAAAATGGCGGATTGCTTCCCGATGTGACGTCACGTGACGTCATCGCTCCGAGAGCGAATAATAGAAAGGCGTTTAATTCGCCAAAATTCACCCATTTAGAGTTCGGAAATCGGTTAAAAAAATACATGGTCTTTTTTCTGCAACATCAAGGTATATATTGACGCTTACATAGGTCTGGTGATAATGTTCCCCTTTAAGCTACGTAGCTTAGCAACATGTAGCTTGTTACTGCCCATCAATATTACTACATTGGTTGTGTTGTGCAACATACCAAACATAAATCTATGTTTCTATAATTTCATTGTTATGATTGGACTTTTCCTGAAGATGATCTTTTTCAAGCTTCTGATTGGCTAAAATCGCACATTCAGCAACGTTATGAATCCGTCTCATGAAGTGGAAATATTTGTATTAGCTTATGTTGAGCCTATTTTTCCGTGAATACTAACTAATTACTGAGTAAATCGTAAAACATTAAAAACAAAATAAATATATGCAATACTTCGGTTTTTGTACTACCACAACTTTTGTGTGTTTTGGTTGTCACCGAAACTTTTTGGCATTGTGTAGCCTTAGTTCTGGTGCGGCCAAACACTGAGCATTGGCGACTCGGTTATTTTATTGAGTTTGACTGCAAAATAATCCACCCGAGGGCCAAGCAAAGTTGCGAGTGAAAGCCCTTTTAATTAAATAAAGGATCAAAAACACTCTTGAATTCAAAAAATTATTTAAATGTTCATGATTCGTATTATTGATTTTTTATTTTTGTTTTGCACTTAACCATGACAACCACAATAACGGCATTGCATGAAAAATAATTATTCTCTATTAAATGTTTGTTGTTCATATTTTTTGGGTGTCATTAGATTTGCCTTTTTTCCTACGAGAAATTAGGTTTTTGTGGGACTTTTTGGGACGGGTTACTAACAAAAACCGAAGTACTACTGTCTGTATGTCCTTATATACCATAGTTCATGTGCTTTATTATCAATCCTATCTCGTCTTTGCACAGGATCTCACGCCGAGAAGACAAACAGAGCAGCAGAAAATATTTCCTTCTGGAAGGTAATAAACTTGGCCACAAGTCACATACACATGCACTATTTTTATTTATTTTTTTCGAAGGCCAGCTCTTCTGGGAGCGCCGACGTTGACGCGGTGCTGAAGAAGTTATCCCCGCGCCTCAACGGGCTGACACCTTCTCTTATTGGCCTCTGTCTTTTTTTGACTCTATTGATTTCCAGGTTTATATCAAATTAAAGCTCATAGTCGGGGTAAAAAAAAAAAAGGAATAAAAAATCTATATGCAGCGGTAATGTCATTTTGATGACATTTTAGTCCCTGGAAGTGATGAATGGGGCCGAAAGATGAAAGTAAATGACAACGTTTGCAGATGATGTCGTTGTGTTTATAGGTCCTCTGCAGGCTCTAATTAGTAGAAAAACATGTGAAACATACAAACCATAGCTATATACTATCACATGTGGGGGTGTCCATGGGAATGTGTATTACAAAAAACTATTTTGTTGTGTAAATGGTAAATAAAAACAGAATACAATGATTTGCAAATACTTTTCAACCTATATTCAATTGAATAGACTGCAAAGACAAGATATTTAATATTCCACCTGAGAAACTCAATTGTTTTTTTTGCAAATAATCATTAACTTAGAATTTAATGGCAGCAACACATTGCAAAAAAGTTGGCAGAGGGGCATTTTTACCACTGTGTTACATGGCCTTTCCTTTTAACAACACTCAGTAAACGTTTGGGAACTGAAGAGACACATTTTTGAAGCTTTTCAGGTGGAATTCTTTCCCATTCTTGCTTGATGTACAGCTTAAGTTGTTCAACAGTCCGGGGTCTCCGGTGTGGTATTTTAGGCTTCATAATGCGCCACACATTTTCAATGGGAGACAGGTATGGACTACAGGCAGGCCAGTCTTTTACTATGAAGCCACGTTGATGTAACACGTGGCTTGGCATCGTCTTGCTGAAATAAGCAGCGGCGTCAATGATAACGTTGCTTGGATGGCAACATATGTTGCTCCAAAACCTGTATGTACCTTTCAGCATTAATTGTGCCTTCACAGATGTGTAAGTTACCCATGTCTTGGGCACTAATACATCCCCATACCATCACAGATGCTGGCTTTTGAACTTTTGCGCCTATAACAGTCCGGATGGTTCTTTTCCTCTTTGGTCCGGAGGACACGACGTCCGCAGTTTCCAAAAACAATTGGAAATGTGGACTAGTCAGACCACAGAACACTTTTCCACTTTGTATCAGTCCATCTTAGATGAGCTCGGGCCTAGTGAAGCCGGCGGCGTTTGTGGGTGTTGTTGATAAATGGCTTTCGCTTTGCGTAGTAGAGTTTTAACTCGCACTTACAGATGTAGCGACCAACTGTAGTTACCGACAGTGGTTTTCTGAAGTGTTCCTGAACCCATGTTGTGATATCCTTTACACACTGATGTCGGTTTTTGATACTGTACCGCCTGAGGGATCGAAGGTCACAGGCTTTAGATATTTGTGTCCGCTTACGTGCAGTGATTTCTCCAGATTCTCTGAACCTTTTGATGATATTACGGACCGTAGATGGTGAAATCCCTAAATTCCTTGCAATAGCTCGTTGAGAAATGTTGTTCTTAAACTGTTCGACAATGTGCTCACGCATTTGTTCACAAAGGGGTGACCCTCGCCCCGTCCTTGTTTGTGAATGCATTTCATGGAAGCTGCTTTTATACCCAATCATGGCACCCACCTGTTCCCAATGAGCCTGTTCACCCGTGGGATGTTCCACAAATAAGGGTTTGATGAGCATTCCTCAACTTTATCAGTCTTTTTTTGCCACGTGTGCCAGCTTTTTTGAAACATGTTGCAGGCATCAAATTCCAAATGAGCTAATATTTGCAAAAAATAACAAAGTTTACAAGTTTGAACGTTAAGTATCTTGTCTTTGCAGTCTATTCAATTGAATATAGGTTGAAAAGGATTTGCAAATCCTTGTATTCTGTTTTTATTTACCATTTACACAACGTGCCAACTTCACGGGTTTTGGGTTTTCCACTTAAGTAACTTGGATGTGATTTGGGGCTACACGAGTGCTGCTTCACTGAGGGGAAACATGGATCCTTTGACATTGTGAAACAAACTCGGCTGCAAATTTTCCATCATAAATAGCTTTAAACGACTGGTCAAATGACAACATTATTTCTCGAGGTGGGGAATCTTTGGGTAACTCACGATTCGATCCGACTCTTGTGATGATTTGATTCAGAACTGATTGTCGATTTAACACGATTCTTGATTCAAATTGAATCGCGCAATGTATTATTTGCTATAATAATTATAATAAAACTTTTTCAAAACAGGTCAGAGGTTGCAAAACCACCTTTTGGTTGCTGATGTATACGCACAGCGAGTAAGCATGAAGATGACCTAAACATATATTTTTTAAAACATTTTATTCTTAATCAAAAGAAAAAATGGCTAAAAAAATATATATATATATATATTTTTTTTTTTTTTTTTTTTTTTTTTATTAAATCAACATAAAAAACACAATATATACATTATAAATCAATATAGATTAATACAGTCTGCAGGGATACAGTCCGTAAGCACACATGATTGTATTTCTTCATGACCCCTTTAATGCACCTTATAATCCAGTGCGCCTTTTGTATGAAAATAGACCTGATTAGACCCGCTCATCGGTAGTGCGCCTTATAACCCGGTGCGCCTAATGTAAGGAATAATTTTGGTTGTGCTTACCGACCTCAAAGATGTTTTATTTGGTACATGGTGAAATGATAAGTGTGACCAGTAGATGGCAGTCACACATAAGAGATATGTGTAGACTGCAATATGACTCAAGTAAACAACACCAAAACGTTATATGTTCCATTGAAAATATAGAACATTACACACAGCGCTCAAAAATCCATCAAATTGTTTGGTAAACTATGATGGATTGTACTGTGCTTCAACATACGAGTATTATTATGGTGTGTGTATAAGGTAAGACATATTATCTGGTGTTTTATTTTGCAATATTATGCAAAAGCACCTTTTCTTATCTTCTGGTGTCTGCTGATCTGTATTTGGGATCTGCATAAGTCCTGAAAATGTGCGCGCGTCCGCCTTTGTAGTCCGTGGCGACACCGTAGTCGATAAGCTTCTTCTTTTTCTCTACCTTCTTGTTATGGGACATTCATCCTCCACTGTTGCCATTTCTAATATAAAGTAGTGTAAAGTTCTTACTTATATCTGTCAGTAAACTCGCCATGAAAGCGCTAAAACATACCGGTGTAGTGAGTTTACATTATTCACCCAAGGAACTTTAGTTCCTTAGTTCCCTATCATGAATTGAATAACGTGGACCCCGACTTAAACGAGTTGACAAACTTATTGGGTGGTCAATTGTACGGAATATCTACTGTACTGTGCAAACTACTAATACAAGTTTCAAACAATCAATCAAAGTTATTAAAGAGTTCTGATTGGACGGCACACATTTCCGGCCTTGTTATTGCACTAGAGAACCACGGATGAGGAGATGCTGCTCCGTTATTGATTGAAGTAAAGTCTGAATGTCATTAAAACAGTTATATAATGTATATATTGTGACCCCTTTAATACGCCTTATAATCCGGTGCGCCTTTTGTATGAAAATAGACCTGAATAGACCCGCTCATCGGCATTGTGCCTTATAACCTGGTGCGCCTAATGTAAGGAATAATGTTCGTTGTGCTTACCGACCTCGAAGATATTTTCTTTGGTACATGGTGAAATGATAAGTGTGACCAGTAGATGGCAGTCACACATAAGAGATACGTGTAAACTGCAATATGACTCAAGTAAACAACACCAAAATGTTATATGTTCCATTGAAAATATAGAACATTACAGACGGCGCTCAAAAATCCATAAAAATGTTTTAGTACGACTTTGGTAAGCTATGAAGCCGCACCGCGTAATGGATTGTACTGTGCTTCAACATACCAGTATTATTATGGTGTGTGTATAAGGTAAGACATATTATCTGGTGTTTTGTTTTGCAATATTATGCAAAAGCAACTTTTCTTTCCTTCTGGTGCCTGCTGATCTGTATTTGGGATCTGCATAAGTCCTGAAAATGTGCAACGCCGTAGTTGATAAGCTTCTTCTTTTTCGCTGTTGCCATTTCTAATATATAGTAGCGTAACGTTTGTACTTATATCTGTCAGTAAACTCGCCATGAAAGCGCTAAAACATACCGGTGTAGTGAGTTTACATTATTTACGGTATAGCTCGGTTGGTAGAGCGGCCGTACCAGCAACTTAAGGGCTTCAGGTTCGATACCCGCTTCCGTCATCCTAGTCACTGCCGTTGTGTCCTTGGGCAAGACGCTTTACCCACCTGCTCCCAGTGCCACCCACACTGGTTTAAATGTAACTTAGATATTGGGTTTCACTATGTAAAGCGCTTTGAGTCACTTGAGAAAAAGCGCTATATAAATGTAATTCACTTCACACTTCACTACTCAAGGAACTTTAGTTATGAAAGAGTTCTGGTCGGACGGTTTTTCACGGGACACATTACCGGCGTTGTTATTGCACCAGTGAGCCACGGATGAGGAGATGCTGCTCTGTTATTGATTGAAGTAAAGTCTGAATGTCAATAAAACAGTTAGCTCCATCTTTTGACACTTCTTCCACACCCGTCCTTGCACGCTACACCGCGACGGAGAAAAGACGCTGCCGAAGGTGAGCCACGTAAATAAGATGGGGCATCCTGAAGACACTGTCATAAAGCGGCTGGAAGATGATCTGTAAAACATCATCTATGCAACATTTTGACCAAAGAACCACCATTACATGTTATGTAGACCACAAGGAAGGGTTTTACAATTAGAAAAAAATTATAATAATATGACTCCATTAATCCGCCTTATAACCCGGTGCGCCTAATGTAAGGAATAATTGTGGTTGTGCTTACCGTCCTCAAAGATATTTTATTTGGTACATGATGAAATGATTAGTGTGACCAGTATATGGCAGTCACACATAAGAGATATGTGTAAACTGCAATATAACTCAAGTAAACAACACCAAAATGTTATATGTTCCTATGAAAATATAGAACATTACACACGGTGCTTAAAAAATCTATCAAAATGTTTTAGTACGACTTTGGTAAGCTATGAAGCCGCACCGCTTGATGGATTGTACTGTGCTTCTACATACCAGTTTTATTATGGTGTGTATCTAAGGTAAGACATATTATCTGGTGTTTTGTTTTGCAATATTATGCAAAAGCAACTTTTCTTACCTTCTGGTGCCTGCTGATCTGTATTTGGGATCTGCATAAGTCCTGAAAATCTGGGCGCGTCCGCTTTTGTAGTCCGTGGCGACGCCGTAGTTGATAAGCTTCTTCTTTTTCGCTGTTGCCATTTCTAATATTTAGTAGCGTAAAGTTTGTACTTATATATGTCAGTAAACTCGCCATGAAAGCGCTAAAACATACCGGTGTAGTGAGTTGACATTATTTACTCAAGGAACTGTAGTTATTAGAGAGTTCCGGTCGGACGGTTTTTCACGGGACACATTTCCGGCCTTGTTATTGCACTAGAGATCCATGGATGAGGAGATGCTGCTCCGTTATTGATTGAAGTAAAGTCTGAATGTCATTAAAACAGTTAGCTCCATCTTTTGAAACTTCTTCCACTCCTGTCCTTGCACTCTACACCGCGAAATAGAAAAGGCGCTGCCGGAGGTGAGCCACGTAATTAAGACGGCGCATCCTGAAGAGACTGTCATAAAGCGGCTTGAAGATGATCTGTAAAACATCATCTATGCAACATTTTGAGCAAAGAACCACCATTACATGTTATGTAGACCACAAGAAAGGGTTTTACATTTAGAAAAAAATAATAATAATAAGACTCCATTAATGCGCCTTATAATCAGATGCGCCTTTTGTATTAAATAGACCTGACTAAACGCGCTCATCGGCAGTGCACCTTATGACCCGGTGCGCCTAATGTAAGGAATAAGTTTGGTTGTGCTTACCGACCTCAAAGATATTTTATTTGGTACACGGTGAAATGATAAGTGTGACCAGCAGATGGCAGTCACACATAAGAGATACGTGTAGACTGCAATATGACTCAAGTAAACAACACTAAAATGTTATATGTTCCATTGAAAATATAGAACATTACACACAGCGCTCAAAAATCCATCAAATTGTTTGGTAAACTATGATGGATTGTACTGTGCTTCAACATACGAGTATTATTATGGTGTGTGTGTATAAGGTAAGACATATTATCTGGTGTTTTGTTTTGCAATATTATGCAAAAGCAACTTTTCTTTCCTTCTGGTACCTGCTGATCTGTATTTGGGATCTGCATAAGTCCTGAAAATGTGCGCGCGTCCGCCTTTGTAGTCCGTGGCGACACCGTAGTCGATAAGCTTCTTCTTTTTCTCTACCTTCTTGTTATGGGACATTCATCCTCCACTGTTGCCATTTCTAATATAAAGTAGTGTAAAGTTCTTACTTATATCTGTCAGTAAACTCGCCTTGAAAGCGCTAAAACATACCGGCGTAGTGAGTTTACATTATTCACCCAAGGAACTTTAGTTCCTTAGTTCCCTATCATGAATTGAATAACGTGGACCCCGACTTAAACGAGTTGACAAACTTATCGGGTGGTCAATTGTACGGAATATCTACTGTACTGTGCAAACTACTAATACAAGTTTCAAACAATCAATCAAAGTTATTAAAGAGTTCCGATCGGGCGGTTTTTTACGGCACACATTTCCGGCCTTGTTATTGCACTAGAGAACCACGGATGAGGAGATGCTGCTCCGTTATTGATTGAAGTAAAGTCTGAATGTCATTAAAACAGTTATATAATATATATATTGTGACCCCTTTAATACGCCTTATAATCCGGTGCGCCTTTTGTATGAAAATAGACCTGACTGGACCCGCTCATCGGCAGTGTGCCTTATAATCCAATGCGCCTAATGTAAGGAATAATGTTCGTTGTGCTTACCGACCTCAAAGATATTTTCTTTGGTACATGGTGAAATGAGTAAACTGCAATATGGCTGAAGTAAACAACACCAAAATGTTATATGTTCCATTGAAGATATAGAACATTACAAACGGCGCTCAAAAATCCATCAAAATGTTTTAGTACGACTTTGGTAAGCTATGAAGCCGCACCGCTTGATGGATTGTACTGTGCTTCAACATACCAGTATTATTATGGTGTGTGTATAAGGTAAGACATATTATCTGGTGTTTTGTTTTGCAATATTATGCAAAAGCAACTTTTCTTTCCTTCTGGTACCTGCTGATCTGTATTTGGGATCTGCATAAGTCCTGAAAATGTGCGCACGTCCGCCTTTGTAGTCCGTGGCGACGCCGTAGTTGATAAGCTTCTTCTTTTTCAATGTTGCCATTTCTAATATATAGTAGCGTAAAGTTTGTACTTATATCTGTCAGTAAACTTGCCATGAAAGCGCTAAAACATACCGGTGTAGTGAGTTAAATTATCCACTCAAGGAACTTTAGTTATTAGAGAGTTCCGGTCGGACGGTTTTTCACGGGACACATTTACGGCGTTGTTATTGCACCAGTGAGCCACGGATGAGGAGATGCTGCTCCGTTATTGATTGAAGTAAAGTCTGAATGTCATTGAAACAGTTAGCTCCATCTTTTGACACTTCTTCCACACCCGTCCTTGCACGCTACACCGCGACGGAGAAAAGACGCTGCCGAAGGTGAGCCACGTAAATAAGATGGGGCATCCTGAAGAGACTGTCAGAAAGCGGCTTGAAGATGATCTGTAAAACATCATCTATGCAACATTTTGACCAAAGAACCACCATTACATGTTATGTAGACCACAAGGAAGTGTTTTACATTTAGAAAAAAATTATAATAATATGACTCCATTAATGCGCCTTATAACTCTTAACGGAAAATACAGTAATTGATAGTTTGGTAAAAAGAAAAAATGCATAAAACAAACTTGTTAGTAAAATGTTGGTCATCTGTACACTATGGGTTCTTTTAAGCACTGAGAGAACAAGTAAGATTCACCACAAACCCACAAAGTTGGATGCATATAATTTTCCCAAAATGTGCTGCCAAGATGGAGAATTAAGACTCGACTGATTATTGAATTAACCAGGAAAGACCTTCAGGCGTATTTTTAGCCATCAGCAGCTGGACATAAATATCGGCACAGGCTTTTTCCTGGCTGGGACTGGACTGCTGGACTGGACTCTCGCGACAGACTGAGACGGATCAATGGATGAAGTAGTCCTGCACTAGGGATGATACTCGAAACCGGTTTTCCCGGTTGTTCGATAAGAAAAGAACCGAGTCCTTGGACTCGAATCCCTTTTTGAGAATCGGTACTCATTACCGAGACCACTATAGTAAAGAAAAAAAGTTGGTTCTTTATTCGAATCCCTAGGAACGAATCCCGTCCCGACCAGAAATGCTTCTTGAGACATCACAAGAAATGACGTCACGTAGCTCAGTTATTAGGCGCATATAGGGAAAACAGGAAAAACAATGGACTGGAAAAAGCGCTCCAAGGTGTAATAAAGTTCAAAACAAAAAGGTATAATCCAATGAATAACTTAAAGGGGAACAATATCACCAGACCTATGTAAGCGTCAATATATACCTTGATGTTGCAGAAAAAAGACCATATATTTTTTTAACCAATTTCCGAACTCTAAATGGGTGAATGTTGGCGAATTAAATGCCTTTCTAATATTCGCTCTCGGAGCGATGACATCACAACGTGGCGTCACATCGGGAAGCAATCCGCCATTTTCTCAAACACCGAGTCAAATCAGCTCTGTTATTTTCCGTTTTTTTCGACTGTTTTCCGTACCTTGGAGACATCATGCCTCGTCGGTGTGTTGTCGGAGGGTGTAACAACACGAACAGGGACGGATTCAAGTTGCACCAGTGGCCCAAAGATGCGAAAGTGGCAAGAAACTGGACGTTTGTTCCGCACACTTTACCGACGAAAGCTATGCTACGACACAGATGGCAAGAATGTGTGGATATCCTGCGACACTCAAAGCAGATGCATTTCCAACGATAAAGTCAAAGAAATCTGCCGCCAGACCCCCATTGAATCTGCCGGAGTGTGTGAGCAATTCAGGGACAAAGGACCTCGGTAGCACGGCAAACAATGGCGGCAGTTTGTTCCCGCAGACGAGCGAGCTAAACCCCCTGGATGTCTTGGCTCACACCGTCCCTTATGCCACCGAAGATGATCAAGAGAAGAATATCGACCCTAGCTTCCCTGGCCTGCTGACATGAGGGTATGTCTACAGAATATATTAATTGATGAAATTCGGGCTGTCTGCACTCTCAAAGTGCATGTTGTTGCCAAATGTATTTCATATTCTGTAAACCTAGTTCATAGTTGTTAGTTTCCTTTAATGCCAAACAAACACATACCAATCGTTGGTTAGAAGGCGATCGCCGAATTCGTCGTCACTTTCTCCCGTGTCGCTGGCTGTCGTGTCGTTTTCGTCGGTTTCGCTTGCATACGGTTCAAACCGATATGGCTCAATAGCTTCAGTTTCTTCTTCAATTAGATTTTCGCTACCTGCCTCCACACTACAACCATCCGTTTCAATACATGCGTAATCTGTTGAATCGCTTAAGCCGCTGAAATCCGAGTCGCTTGCTGTTCTTTCTGCCATGTTTGTTTGTGTTGGCTTCACTATGTGACGTCACAGGAAAATGGACGGGTGTATATAACGATGGTTAAAATCAGGCACTTTGAAGCTTTTTTTAGGGATATTGCGTGATGGGTAAAAAAAATTTAAAAACTTCGAAAAATATAATAGGCCACTGGGAACTGATGGTTTTAACCATTCTGAAATTGTGATAATGTTCCCCTTTAACTCAATAAAGTGTATTTCTTTTTTTAGCTTTAACTTTTCATTTTTTAGCATTGTAACCACATTTGCAAACAACTTTTCTCTTCATAGACTTTTCTTTCAATAAAGAAATAAAGTGCAACAATGTCAAAGCATCATAACAAACAGTAAAGTTCCAATAGCAGCAGAAGTGCACTTTTTGGAGAGCTGTATTATTTTCAGTATTGTGCCCAAGGGACTGGTTTTATTTAACACTATATTATTATTTATACACCTATAGTGATCACAGAGACAGGTTGTTTTTGTGTTACTGTATATATTTGTTTTTCTGAAAAATCCCACTTAATATACTTTGGGTAACAACAGTCAATATTTATTTATTTTTTTAGGGGGGTAACAGTCAATATTTATTTATTTATTAGATTTTATTTTTTTCTGAAAAACTCCAACACCAACCATTTCAACTCAGTCAGAACATTCAAGTCTTTTCCAAAAAAAATTCCCGCTTTTCCCAAAATTCCCAAATTTCCATGCAAATCCGATTTAAATAAATGGGACATTTTTCAAGGTTCCACTATTCCCACTACAAAAGTCCAAAATTCTGTTCAAAATTGTGTGCTGCCTTTTAACAATTAAAAAAAAATTCCCGGATTTCCAAGAATTCTCAGTTTTCAGGGACATTTTCCCCATTCAAAATGAATTGGCCGTTTTTCAAACATCCACCATTTCCACATTTTTCAACCGATTCAAACCATTGCACCTTCAACATATTCCACACATCCTGGAAATTCAAACTATTCTTTTTTCCAAGTTAAAAAAATTCCAGGAATTCCTAGAATTCCCTTTTTTTCAAACCTATTTTTGAAAACGTTTTCTGGCGACTACTCCTTCCCACTTCAACTGTTCCGCCATCCAAACATTCCTCTTAATCAGGACAAAAAACAAAGTTGTTTTTTGAACTGGAAAAAATCCCGGTTTTCCCAAAATTCCTGGAATTCCTCAATTCTCCATTTCTCCATTAAAAATGTTACTACTTCAACATTTCTCGACCAATTTGAAAAATTCCAACACCAACCATTTCAACTCATTCAGAACATTCAAGTCTTTTCCAAAAAAATTCCTGCTTTCCCGAAAATTCCTGGAATTCCTTAATACCATTTCTCAATTAAAAATGTTACTACTTCAACAGTCAATATTTATTTATTTTTTTAGGGGGGTAACAGTAATATTTATTTATTTATTAGATTTTAGTTTTTTCTGATATAATAAAAGTGAGCTTTTGTTAAACCAAATATTGTGTGTTTTTTTTCCATATACAACAACCTTTCTGGACTCGATAAGAGAATCGATAAGGAATCGGTTCGATAAGAGGATTCGATAATAGGCTCGAACTCGATAATTTCTTATCAAACATCATCCCTATCCTGCACGCCTTCATCGTGACAAAACTTCCACACCGGGGGTCGCCAGTGTGGAATTCATCAGTGAGCAAATAACACCCCCCTCCCCCCATCCCCCCACCCCCCACCCAGCCTTCCTCCAAATGCATCATACAGCAGGTGTGCCTGCAGTGCATATTTACCTGATTGTTTTAGTCCTCATAACAGAGCAGGGGTTTACCTCCACCGAGGAGCACACAGGCCCTAAATTGGTTTTAGGGTTTGTTCAAGGTGGGGGTGGGGGGGATGTTTTCTCCACACACCTGCTGCCTGGACCTGCCAGTCACATCGGCGCCAGCCAAGTCTTTCATTTCGCAAGCAAAGAAGAGTAAAGACGGTAAGAGGACGAAGTGCCATCGCAAATTCAAGTTCTTAGAAAATCCCATCGTGAAGACTACTTCCAGTCTTGGCCCATTGGGCACCGCTGGGGGCTTACAAATGGCTCCATCCACGTCATCGTCATAGCGACCCTTCCTCTGCTGAGCTGCAGCACGCCGCCACAGTGTGGGCGGAAGAACTTTTAGTTTGGACACCCATCATGGCGTTTTAAGACGGACCAAAAAAACATCCTGTAGTATGCAGTATTCCACTAAAGTGACTACACCCAATGACAGTACATAGACCAGTGGTTCTTGACCTGGGTTCGATCGAACCCTAGGGGTTCGGCGGAGGTCAGGACACACCCGACTCATCGTGTAAATAAAAACTTCTCCCAATCGACGTATTATGGATTCCCCCGAACAATGTTCCCTCTAATTTCCATATGCGTGGACCTACTCAGTTAGAGTGTCCGCCGTGAGATCGGTAAGTTGTGAGTCCAAACCCCGGTCGAGTCATACCAAAGACTATAAAAATGGGACCCATTACCTCCCTGCTTGGTACTCAGCATCAAGGGATGGAATTGGGGGTTAAATCACCAAAAATGATTCCCGGGCGCGGCACCGCTGCTGCCCACTGCTCCCCTCACTTCCCAGGGGGTGACAATCATTGGTACTTTAACTTAGATGCGCACACTGTGGCCACACCAGCAGCACACCTGTCCCAAACCTGACTAAATACCAAGTTAAATGTTTTCTTACTATAATCAAATGACAGCAGTAAGTTCCATGGGATTATTTTCTAAAATAAGTGTTTGGCCCACTTACAATGACAGTAACACAACATATTGTGTTTCATGAGCTGTGTACTACTAGAATTGTATGTCTGGGTGGGGGTCCTGCTTTGGAAATAATTGGTACCCCTTTCCGATATCGCATTTAGTTCCCACTAAAACATTCACATGTTGCACAATGAGATGTAAACATGGAATCATGTGTACATTCCTGTAACATTCGGTTTGTAAAATAGCTTTATTAGTATTTTTTTTTAATATAACAACTGTCATGACTTGGTCCTGGGTGTTTGCTTTTCCGGAATGCAACGGAAAGTTGGCTCGGGCGAGGCGGGAATGTAAATACATGATTTATTTAATATATCAAAATAAAGTACAAACGAAAAGCGCGCACAGTGGCGGAGAACAAACTATGAAACCAAAAGACTATAGCAATAATAAACAAAACTTACTTGGCATGGACTAAAAGGAGCAGCATGAACGATGGACATGAAATCAAGTGTCAGAAATGTGCCGAGCATAATTGTGGGATGTCACCAGACAGACAAACTGAAAACAATGAACTTAAATACTGCAGACATGATTAACGAAAACAGGTGCGTGACTCAAAACGTGAAACAGGTGCGTGACGTGACAGGTGAAAACTAATGGGTTGCTACGGTGACAAACAAGAGTGCACAATGAGTCCAAACGTGGAACAGGTGAAACTAATGGGTAATCATGGAAACAAGACAAGGGAGTGAAAAGCCAGAAACTAAAGAGTCCAATAACTAAACAAAACATGACTAAAACAAAACATGATTACACAGACATGACAATAACATCATTTCATGATTAATATTTATAAATTAAGATTAAATTTAAAAAAAAAAACATTTTATTTTTCACTAAAGAAGGGTTTGGTGAATGCGCATATGAAACTGGTGGGGTTCGGTACCTCCAACAAGGTTAAGAACCACTGACATAGACAATACTATAGAAAGTACCGGTACACTTAGACATACAGTACAGGCCAAAAGTTTGGACACACCTTCTCCTCATTGTGTGAATGCTTTGGAGCATGGTTTTATACACCAAAATGCATCAATTTATTATGGGCCTGCTGCAATGCAAGCGCCCATTCAAGCAGCAGTGAATGGGCGCTTGCAATGTAGTCCATATTATTATTCTTTTTCTCCAGATTTTGGCGCGCTCTACCTTCCACATGTTTCAGCCCATTTAAATCGTTCCAATTTCAAACTGTTCAGCCTATTCAGGAATATCGGGGCTTTCACTAAAAACTCCAAAAATTTCCAGATTTCACAGAATTCCAGGTTTTCCGGGACATGTTTCCCCATTCAAAATTATTGGCCGTTTTTCAAACGTCCACCATTTCCACATTTTCCAACCGATTCAAACCATTGCACCTTCAACATATTCCACACATCCTGGAAATCCAAACTATCCTTTTTCCAAGTTCAAAAAATGCCCAGGAATTCCAAGAATTCCCTTTTTTTCAAACCCTTTTTTGACATTTTTTTCTGGCGACTGCTCCTTCCACATTTCAACCCACTCCACCATCCAAACATTCCTCTTAATCAGGACAAAAAACGAAGTTGTTTTTTGAACTGAAAAAATTCCCGGTTTTCCTGAAAATTCCTGGAATTCCTTAATACCATTTCTCCATTAAGAATGTTACTAGTTCAACATTTCTCGACCGATTTGAAAAATTCCAACACCAACCATTTCAACTCATTCAGAACATTCAAGTCTTTTCCAAAAAAAAATCCTGCTTTCCCGAAAATTCCTGGAATTCCTTAATACCATTTCTCCATTAAAAATGTTATTACTTCAACATTTCTCAACCGATTTGAAAAATTCCAACACCAACCATTTCAACTCATTCAGAACATTCAATTCTTTTCCAAAATAAATTGCGGCTTTTCCCGAAATTCCCAAATTTCCATGAAAATCCCATTGAAATAAATGGGACATTTTTCAAGGTTCCACTATTCCCACTACAAAACTCCAAAATATTCAGCCTGTTCAAAATTGTGTGCTGCCTTTTAACAATAAAAAAAAAATTCCCGGATTTCCAAGAATTCTCAGTTTTCAGGGACATTTTCCCCATTCAAAATGAATTGGCCGTTTTTCAAACATCCACCATTTCCACATTTTTCAACCGATTCAAACCATTGCACCTTCAACATATTCCACACATCCTGGAAATTCAAACTATTCTTTTTTCCAAGTTAAAAAAATTCCAGGAATTCCTAGAATTCCCTTTTTTTCAAACCTATTTTTGAAAAAATTTTCTGGCGACTATTTCTTCCACATTTTTCAACCCACTTCAACCGTTCCGCCATCCAAACATTCCTCTTAATCAGGACAAAAAACAAAGTTGTTTTTTGAACTGGAAAAATTCCCGGTTTTCCCGAAATTCCTGGAATTCCTTAATACCATTTCTCAATTAAAAATGTTACTACTTCAACATTTCTCGACCGATTTGAAAGATCACAACACCAACCATTTCAACTCCTTCAGAACATTCAAGTCTTTTCCCAAAAAATTCCCGCTTTTCCCGAAATTCCCAAATTTCCATGAAAATCCCATTGAAATAAATGGGACATTTTTCAAAAGTTCCACTATTCCCACTACAAAACTACAAAATATTCAGCCTGTTCAAAATGGTGTGCTGCCCTTCAACAAATTAAAAAAATTCCCGGATTTCCAAGAATTCCAGGTTTTCCGGGACATTTTTCCCTTTCAAAATGAATTGGCCGTTTTTCAAACGTCCACCATTTCCACATTTTTCAACCGACTCAAACCATTGAACAAACCATATTTTTCAACATATTCCACACATCCTGGAAATGCAAACTATTTTTTTTCCAAGTTCAAAAAATGTTCACGAATTCCCAGAATTCCCTTTTTTTTAAAACCCTTTTTTTTTTTTTTTTCTGGCGACTACTCCGTCCACATTTTTCAACCCAATTCAACCGTTCCACCATCCAAACATTCCTATTAATCAGGAAAAAAAACAAAGTTATTTTTTGAACTGTAAAAAATCCCGGTTTTCCCGAAAATTCTTGGAATTCTTTAATACCATTTCTCAATTAAAAATGTTACTACTTCAACATTTCACGACCGATTTGAAAAATTTCAACACCAACCATTTCAACTTATTCAGAACATTCAAGTTTTTTCCAAAAAAAATTCCCGTTTTTCCCGAAATTCCCAAATTTCCATGAAAATCCCATTGAAATAAATGTGACATTTTTCAAGGTTCCACTATTCCCACTACAAAACTCCAAAATATTCAGCCTGTTCAAAATTGTGTGCTGCCCTTCAAAAAATTTAAAACATTCCCGGATTTCCAACAATTCCAGGTTTTCCGGGACATTTGTCCCATTCAAAATGAATTGGCCGTTTTACAAACGTCCACCATTTCCACATTTTTCAACCGATTGAAACCATTGTACATTCAACATATTCCACACATCCTGGAAATTCAAACTATTCTTTTTCCAAGTTAAAAAAATGTCCACGAATTCCCAGAATTCCCTTTTTTTTTCAAACCCTTTTCTGACATTTTTTTCTGGCGACTACTCCTTCCACATTTTTCCACCCACTTCAACCTTTCCGCCATCCAAACATACCACTTAATCAGGACAAAAAACAAAGTTGTTTTTTGAACTGGAAAAATTCCCGGTTTTCCCGAAAATTCTTGGAATTCTTTAATACCATTTCTCAATTAAAAATGTTACTACTTCAACATTTCTCGACCGATTTGAAAAATTCGAACACCAACCATTTCAACTCATTCAGAACATTCAAGTCTTTTCCAAAATAATTTACTGCCTTTCCTGAAATTCCCAAATTTCCATGAAAATCCCATTGAAATAAATGGGACATTTTTCAAAAGTTCCACTATTCCCACTACAAAACTCCAAAATATTCAGCCTGTTCAAAATAGTGTGCTCCCCTTCAACAATTTAAAAAAAAATTCCCGGATTTTCAAGAATTCCCAGTTTTCAGGGACATTTTCCCCATTGAAAATGAATTGGCTGTTTTTCAAACGTCCACCATTTCCACATTTTTCAACCGATTCCAACCATTGCACCTTCAACACATTCCACACATCCTGGAAATTTAAATTATTCTTTTTCCAAATTAAAAAAAATGTCCACGAATTCCCAGAATTCCCTTTTTTTTCAAACCATTTTTTGACATTTTTTTCTGGCGACTACTCCTTTTCACATTTTTCAACCCACTTCAACCGTTCTGCCATCCAAACATTCTTCTTAATCAAGACAAAAAACAAAGTTGTTTTTGAACTGGAAACATTCCCGGTTTTCCCGAAATTCCTGGAATTCCTTAATACCATTTCTACTTTAAAAATGTTAGTACTTCAACATTTTTCGACCGATTTGAAAAATTCCAACACCAACCGTTCAGAACATTCAAGTCTTTTCCAAAAAAATTCCTGCTTTCCCGAAAATTCCTGGAATACCTTAATACCATTTCTCAATTAAAAATGTCACTACTTCAACATTTCTTGACCGATTTGAAAAATTCCAACACCAACCATTTCAACTCATTTAGAACAATCAAGTATTTTCCCAAAAAAATTCCCGCTTTTCCCAAAATTCCCAAGTTTTAATGAAAACCCCATTGAAATAAATGGGACATTTGTCAAAAGTTCCACTATTCCCACTACAAAACTCCAAAATATTCAGCCTGTTCAAAATTGTGTGCTCCCCTTCAACAATTTAAAAAAATATTCCCGGATTTCCAAGAATTCCCAGTTTTCAGGGACATTTTCCCCATTCAAATTGAATTGGCCGTTTTTCAAACATCCACCATTTCCACATTTTTTAACCAATTCCAACCATTGCACCTTCAACACATTTCACACAACCTGGAATTTCAAATTATCCTTTTTCCAAGTTAAAAAAAATGTCCACGAATTCCCAGAATTCCCTTTTTTTTTCAAACCCTTTTTTGACATTTTTTTCTGGGGGAACTTCCGTTCCTTGAGGGGAAACATGAAAATTAAACACAATTGACCAGCAAGATAATTATCTTACCAACAGTCAAGCACGGTGGTGGTAACGTTACGGTCTGGGGCTGCACGAGTGCTTACGGCACCGATGAGCAGCATCAAAAGAAAACATACATGATTCAAACTTGTGTTTGAATTCATGTTTCCCTCTATGAACCACAGCTCCCCCAGTGCAGGCAGCACCGTCATCTTACCGGATATTTAGACAATAATGACTGTGTGTTGATTCATTTCCATTCAAGCTCCTCGAAAGACAATCACAGTCATTACAACAACCAAAAAAAATGTTGCTTCAAAAACGTCAAGACATCCAGAAATCCTTCAAAGCTCGGCACCTTGCTGTTTTTGTGCGTGCGTACAAAGGCGAGCGGAGGCAGAACAAATGTTTTTCAGAAGATGCACGAGGGACACACACACACACACACAATAAAAAACAACACAAAACCTTGAAGGATTCCTCCTTTTTTTAAGGGAGGCGCGTTTATCGGGTCAAAGAAGGCAAACAACATCACAAGTGAGCACACAAGTCATCTGTGGTGGAGCTCAGGGCTCTGATTGCTTCCCTTGTGTCGCTCCTGGCCCACGCTTATCAAAGAGCTCCTTTCATGAGAGGCGGGATCCGACGCTCTGCTGGGCTCCGCTTTGGAGACCTTCAGGAGGGAAGGAGGGGCCACATAAAGTAGGCGAGGAGCAGGAAGTCGGAACTAACACTTGGACGTCTGCTTTGGACTTTCACTTCCTCTGAAATGTGACTATAGTATCGACAGGCTTTGTGCGTCAACTTCTACTGACATGGTGAAAACGGTGAATTTTAGGATTCAATTTCAGTGGCTGGCAGCACTCGTGCAGTCCCTGGGCGGGGACTGTACCGCCACCATGTGCAGGTCGTAACAGTACCCCCCACCATGATTGGCTTATCTGCCCTATAAATGTGTCAAGCATGCTAGTGGTAGAGTCTCAGCCTGGGGGCTGCACGAGTGCTGCCGGCACTGGGGAACGGTGGTTTGATTGAATCACAGCTATAACGGTTTGAGTCATTTGGTACTACTGGGTACCGATTCAAATCAAACGATACCATGATTCGATACTTTTGTTGCATGCGACGTTACATTGCTGTGTCGGCACCGGCTCAGGCATTTGCCGGTAGGGGTGTGCATATTGATCTAAATATCGATAGTATCGATACTTGGGTATTGGTATCGGATCGATACTATACTGTAAATGCATATAAAGCCACGACACAACAACATTAAGCCACAACACGACACCTCAAGCTGCAACACAGCCACATTGAGCCACAACACAACAACATTAAGCCACAACACAACAAATTTAAAACACAACATTAAGCCATAACAGCACAACAATAAGCCACAACACAACAACATTCAGCCACACCTGCATTAGGGCAAAACACGACAACTTTAAATCACAACACAACAACATTAGGCCACAACACAACAATATTAACCCACAACAACTTTATGCCACAACACAACAACATTAAGCCACAACACAACAAATTTAAAACACAACATTAAGCCATAACAGAACAACATTAAGCCACAACACAACAATATTAACCCACAACAACTTTATGCCACAACACAACAACATTAAGCCACAACACAACAAATTTAAAACACAACATTAAGCCATGACAGAACAACATTAAGCCACAACACAACACCTTAAGCCACAACACAACAACATTCAGCCACACCTACATAAGGGCAAAACACAACAACTTTAAATCACAACACAACAACATTAAACCACAACACAACAACATTAAGCCATAACAGAACAACAATAAGCCACAACACAACACCTTAAGTCGCAACACAACATTCAGCCACACCTACATTAGGGCAAAACACAACAACATTAGGCCACAACACAACAACATTATGCCACAACACAACAACATTATGCCACAACACTAACCCACAATATAACAACATTGAGCCACAACGCAACAATATTAGACCACAACACAACAACTTTAAGCCAGAAGACCGCATTAAGCCACTACACAACAACATTAAGCCACAACAACATTATGCCACAACACAAAAACACTAAGCCACAACATAACAACATTGAGCCACAACACCACAATAATCGGCCACAACACAACAACTTTAAGCCACAAGACAACAACTTTAAGCCACAAGACAACATTAAGCCACAACACAACAACTTCAAAACACAACACAGCATTAAGTCACAACCTAACAACTTTAAGCCACAACACAACAACTTTACGCCACAACACAACAACATTAAGCCACAACACAACATGTACTTGGTGGGCCAAACTACTTTTAGGTCAAATGTTGCCATTTTTTTGTCAACAATCGTGATCGCGGGGCACCTGCTGATTGGGCTGGGCATTGCTCTGGTGTATCGTCAAATTCGTAAGACGATGGCGGCCACTCAAGGGGCCCAAAGGCTGTTCGTCGCAATGAAAGGTTTGGACACACAGACTGGTGCGATTTCTGAACTGAATCGCAAGATGGATCACATCTTAGAAAAGCTAGTTGAAAGGGAAAAATTGGATATGAGGGCCAGCACGGAAGAATAGAACATACAAGCCATTGTAATGTCTGCTCGCGGAAAAGCAAAAATCCTAATCTACGATTTGACTCCATCGAATGGCCTTGACGCTGAAACAACAGGAGCAGGCTGTTCTGAAAACATCCCCCGAGGACACCTCAATGATGGACACTTTTGATCTCCCTCCCTCCTCAACGACACCTGGAGTCGAACTTTTGCTTGAATGCAGAACGGCCCCAGGCCTATGGATACTACATCAACACACCCCCAAGACAATGGGCATATACACACACACACACACCCTCCCCCACCCCACACCTTCACCACCGCTTAATTCCCCTTCGGGGTGATGGACGGCTGGCAGCGCTTCACAACAGCAGTCGACCTCCAGGGTCCCAACTCCCCACCCCACTCTGTTGCGAGTTGTCGTGATTAAATGCAACATGTTTATGTGTGCATGGCATGGAGGTTTTTTCCCACTCCAGACTAGGCCCACTTAGGAGCCCAGTCTCGATTGTATTTTTTTACTCATCTTCTTCTCCAGCGTTTTAACTTTTTCCCACCTTTTACGGGGCGACTCGTGGCGACCCGTCAGCGTTCCCGTTCTGTAACCTTGTACACTGTTTGTTTGTCTAATCTTGAACGGGTTTGTGTTGAAAACATAGTTTCATTGTACTTGTTGCAATGACAATAAAGACCTATCCTATCCTATCCTATCCAAAGCAAGCATGCCTGATGAAAAAAGCTCAAAAGTAAGGCTTTACTTTTCAATATTTGCTAGCTTAATTTAATACATGCTACTGATTAGCATTAGCGATTTTTACATGGCGATTTCAACACTTCCAAATTTGGTAATAAAACCTACAACTAAAATGCATGACACAATTAAGCTGCTGGGGTACAATACTTACAGTATAATCTAGCCGATAAATGCTTTAAAATGTAATATCGGAAATTATCAGTATCGGTTAATTAATTTATTTATTTATTTATTTTTAAAATATATTTTATTAATATTATTTTTTAATTTTTCCCCTCCCTCAGGGGGGGGGCTCGGCGGGGCGGTTGCTGGTTGTTCCATCTCCATCGTTGGGGTCCCTGCGGGTGGGGTGGGTGGTTCCCGTGGCCCTGTGCCTGGGTGGTCCTGCGGCGGCCGGTTTGGGTGGGGTGGCCGGGGGCTGGCCTCGCCGCGCTCTCCGGGGGTGGGGGGTGGGCTCGTGGGGGCCCGGTTGCCGGTGGGGCGGGGGCGGTCTTCCCGTCCGGTTGCGGGGAGTCTCTGGGTCCTTCGGGCGGGGCGTCTCGCCTTTCTGCCCGTGTGGGGTGTGGTCTCTCGCTGGCTTGGGGTCTGGCTGTCCCCTGCTTTTCTCGTGCCCTGTCCTCCGCCGGGTGCGTCTGTCTGCGGCCTGCTGCTGGCCCTTGTGGGCGGTACGGTGGGTCGGGCTCTGGGGTTCCTGTCGCTGGCCGGCTTGGCTGCGTGGGGGCGGTGGTCCCTGGTTCCCTGGGCACCACGCCTCCTGTTTGTGGGTTGGGCTCTCGGGGGTGATGGGGCCGTGCTCTGGCTCCCACGCACTCTGGGAGTCGAATGTATTGTACATGCAAATTCACATATGCTCACATACGTACATAGGTACCTACGCTCCCACATACATACACAAATACAGTACATATTTACCTACCTAATGTTCGTACATCCACACGCACATTCAATATACAAACATACACATACACATACTGTACATATACATTCACTGTACAAACACATATACCCATTCTGTACATATACATTCATTGTACAAACACATATACACATTCTGTACATATACAAGTACATATGCATACTTACACTCATGCACATAATCACGTTTCATCAAACATATATTAACGTTGTTGCCCTAGGGTAAACTGGGTGTAACACATGGCACACTGACAAAGCTTAACCTATTGTGACTATAACAATCTACAAGGTTAATGTAGGTTGCTTCTCTTTCTCCCCCTCCATTTTTCTGCATTCTTTCGTATCTCAAGTTATCATTACGTATATGTATTGTTGCATTTAAACAACTGTATTGTTGATAATAAAGGTAAATTATTGGTATTGTTCATTATCAATAGCGCTATTTCTATTGGTATTTGTATTGATCCATTTGTAGTGTAATAATGCTCATTGTCATTTCTGTATTATTTTTTATTTTTCGCTAACTGCTTATTTGCTATTACTTTTACCATCATATTTGTACATGTCATATTTGCTGATGTTGCTCTATTGTTGTTGTTGTTGTTGTTGTTTGCTGTTGTTGTTTTTGTCTCTCTGTCTAATCCCCCTCTTGTCCCCACAATTTCCCCCTCTGTCTTCTTTTTTTTTCTCTTTCTATCCCCTCCTGCTCCGGCCCGGCTGCACTAAATGATAATATAAATACATTTAATAAAGTCAAATACAAATAAGGCAACAAGAGAAGTATCCTACACTTCTCTTTTGTAAAGTAAATCTGAACAGCCGACATGGGCATCTACATCAACTATATGATTTGCCTGAGAAGCTGGACAGGACATAAAAAAAAAAAAAAAAAAAAAAAAAAAAAATCAGTATCGGTTTCAAAATTATCGGTATCGGTTTCAAAAAGTAAAATGTATGACTTTTTAAAAAGCCGCTGTGTACACGGACGTAGGGAGAGGTACAGAGCGCCAATAAACCTTAAAGGCACTGCCTTTGCGTGCCGGCCCAATCACATAATATCTACGGCTTTTCACACACACAAGCGAGTGCAATGCATACTTGGTCAACAGCCATACAGGTCACACTGAGGGTGGCCGTATAAACAACTTTAACACTGTTACAAATATACGCCACACTGTGAACCCACACCAAACAAGAATGACAAACACATCCGCACCGTAACACAACATAAACACAACAGAACAAATACCCAGAATCCCTTGCAGCACTAACTCTTCCCGGGACGCTACAATATACACCCCCTTCTACCTCCCCCCCACCCCACCTCAACCTCCTCATGCTCTCTCAGGGAGGGCATGTCCCAAATTCCAAGCTGCTGTTTTGAGGCATGTTAAAAAAAATAATGCACTTTGTGACTTCAATAATTGGCATTTTTTTCCATAACTTGAGTTGATTTATTTTGGGAAAACCTTGTTACATTGTTTAGTGCATCCAGCGGGGCATCACAACAAAATCAGGCATAATAATAATCATTCTACGACTGTATATATCGGTATCGGTTCATATCGGAATCAGTAATTAACAGTTGGACAATATCGTAATATCGGATATCGGCAAAAAAGCCATTATCGGACATCTCTAGTATAAACACTTTGTAGGACACGACAAATTACAAAACGGGTACATTCATCCTAATGGCAAAGACTACTTCCTGACTACTGCAGCACACTTGGCACAATTATCATAACCAGCTCAGTTTTAAGTCTTAAATTAGAAAAAAAATAAAAAATTATTAAAATTGTAATTAAACGAACATGAACACACAAAATTGGTAAATTTTTAAGTACTGGTATCGATCCCGAGTTACTCGACTTTTTCCAAGTACTGTATCGCTGTAAGGATGAATGTGCATTTGCTTTATGCTCGTTTTGCCCGGGTGCTTTTTGCTGACTGGCACAATAATCTACAGAATATCCAGGTGGGATGCAGGAACGGTGAAGGACATGAAACACACACACACACACACACACACACACACACACACACACACACACACACACATTGAAAATCTACCCTAAGGCTGTGTAGTTTTCTCACTCACCCCCACAGAAGCACTTTTTAATGGGTGCAGTGGTGAAAAGAAAGCGAAAGTGACGCACACGAGTGGAAAAAGTGGTATTAACGCTGACACGTGCGCCAACAAATGTAGTGTAAAGACAATTTGGGCGTGATCGTTGCTCAGGACGCCGTCACCCGTGACCTCCAAGAGCGACTAAAAGGGGGAGGAGGGGGGTCGCGCTTTAACCCTTTCAGCGAGCAGGGAGTCGATGATCCAGGTAAATGCGAGCGTCGCCGCCATCTGCCTGCCTCGCTCTCTCCATTCTTCTCCTCCCCTCGCCAAATGACGGCGTGACCTTTCTACCTCGGCCAGGACTGCGGAGTCGCTCACAGCCGGAGCCCCGAACTCATCTCCTGGCTAAACGCTCCACGTCTCTCCTCCTTATAGCGCCCGTTCTGCCGCCGCACAGAGAGGAAAGGTCACGTTCCCGCTCGTCACGTGACACGCGGTTGTCGTTTGTGCGTCGACAACACAATTATAGCCTAATTTATGTATGGATTCTCTTTTGACGCTCGCTCCAGCCTACTTTTACTCCTCTGATTCACTTTGGTGGCGTTGGTTTTTTGGCCTCTTTTTTAATGTTTCTTCATTACAAGTCTCTTAATATGTTTTGTTTTGTTCGTACATCAGCCTAGAAAGTCTTCGCATGTTGAACATGTTCACAAAAGACAGTCAGACAATGGAAATGGAATCAAATAGTTGTACAATTTATAGCTACAGTGTGTAGCAATAAGCCTTGTTGAATCTTTTTTTTTTTAATGAAAAATATTAACGTACTGTGTCTTCCGGACCATAGGGCGCACCGGATTATAAGGTGAACTGCCGATGAGCGGGTCTAGTCAGGTCTATTTTCATACAAAAGGCGCACCGATTATAGGGCGCATTAAAGGAGTCATATTATTATTTATTTTTTTCTACTAAATGTAAAACACAACTTCAACTCTTCTGGGAAGGCTGTCCACAAGGTTGCAGAGTGTGTTTATAGGAATTTTCCACCATTCTTCCAAAAGCGCATTGGTGAGGTCACACACTGATGTTGGTCGAGTCAGTCTCCCTTCTAATTCATCCCAAAGGTGTTCTATGGGGTTCAGGTCAGGACTCTGTGCAGGCCAGTCAAGTTCATCCACACCAGACTCTGTCATCCATGTCTTTATGGACCTTGCTTTGTGCACTGGTGCACAGTCACGTTGGAAGAGGAAGGGGCCCGCTCCAAACTGTTCCTACAAAATTGGGAGCATGGAATTGTCCAAATTGTTTTGGTATACGTTTATGTGGCCTACCACTTCGTGGCTGAGTTGCTATTGTTCCCAAACTCTTCCATTTTATTATAATAAAGCCGACAGTTGACTTCGGAATATTTAGTAGCGAGGACATTTCATGACTGGATTTGTTGCACATCCTGTGACAGTTCCATGCTGGAAATCACTGAAAGCGGCCCATTCTTTCACACATGTTTGTAGAAACAGTCTCCATGCCTAAGTGCTTGATTTTATACACCTGTGGCCGGGCCAAGTGATTAGAACACCTGATTCTCATCATTTGGATGGGTGGCCAAATACTTTTGGCAATATAGTGTATGTGCACATGGACATAATTAATCGGATTAAAAGCTTAACCAGAATAAAAAATGCTTCATGTAAACACGCCATTTGGAATATTCTGACCCGATAGTCATTCAGTTTGTAGCCTGTAAAAAAACTTTTTCCGAAATGTGGGTCGAAATTATCCTTATTGTGCATGTCTTTGATGCCAGCTATATTTTGGTGGTGGAGGGGGAACTAAACTTTATACCATATATTCCGGACCATAGGGCGCACCGAATTATAAGGCGCACTGCCGATGAGCAGGTCTAGTCAGGTCTTTTTTCATACAAAAGGCGCACCTGATTAAAGGGCGCATTAAAGGAGTCATATTATTATTTATTTTTTCTAAATGTAAAATATTTACTTGTGGTCTACATAACATGTAATGGTAGTTCTTTGGTCAAAATGTTGCATAGATGATGTTTTACAGATCATCTTCAAGCCGTTTTCTGACAGTTTTCTGGGCGGTTTTATTTACGTGGCTCACCTTCGACAGCGTCTTCTCCCCGTCATCTTTGTTGTAGCGGTGTAGCGTGCAAGGACGGGAGTGGAAGAAGTGTCAAAAGATGGAGCTAACTGTTTTAATGACATTCAGACTTTATCCAAATCAATAACGGACCAGCATCTCCTCATCGGTGGATCACTAGTGCAACAACAACGCCGGAAAAACCGTCCGACCGGAACTCTCTAATAACTAAAGTTCCTTGGGTGAATAATTAAAACTCACTACACCGGTATGTTTTAGCGCTTTCATGGCGAGTTCACTGACAGATATAAGTAAGAACTTTACACTACTTTATATTAGAAATGGCAACAGCGGAGGATGAATGTCCCATAACAAGAAGATAGAGAAAAAAGAAGAAGCTTATCGACCACGGCAGACGCGCGCACATTTTCCAGACTTATGCAGATCCCAAATACAGATCAGCAGGTACCAAAAGGTAAGAAAAGTTGCTTTTGCATAATATTGCGAAACTAAATGGCAGATTATACGTTTTACCTCGTACACAGACCATAATAATACTCGTATGTTGAAGCACAGTACAATCAATCAAGCGGTGCGGCTTCATAGCTTACCAAAGTCGTACGAAAACATTTTGATATATTTTTGAGCGCCGTGTGTACTGTTCTATATTTTCAATGGAACATATAACATTTTGGTGTTGTTTACTTGAGTCATATTGCAGTCCACACGTATCTCTTATGTGTGACTGCCATCTACTGGTCACACTTATCATAACACCATGTACCAAATAAAATAGCTTCGAGGTCGGTAAGCACAACCAAAATTATATTCCGTACATTAGTCGCACCGGGTTATAAGGCGCACTGTCGAGTTTTGAATAAATGAAAGGATTTTAAGTGCGCCTTATAGTCCGAAAAATACGGTACCTCTAAGTAATGTTGCAATTTTCAATGTCAACAAAGAAAGTGCCTCGAAAATTGCTCCAATGCAAGTAAAGCAAGGCTCCACTTTTTCAAAAATGCACCAGATTCATGCTATTATATGCTATTGACATACAACTGATTAGCATTAGTGATTTTACATGGCCATTTCAACATCTCCAAATGTGTTAATGAAAACTACAACTAAAATGCACGTTACCATCAAACAGCTGGTGGTAATAAATACAACACTTGTAGTATTAACACTTTTTAGGGGGCAACAAAGAACTAGGTCCAGCAAAAACTGAACTGAGATCATCGTCGACTTCAGGAGGAGCAGCACCGACCCTGCCCCCCTCTACATCAACGGCGAGCGTGTAGAGAGGGTCCACACCTTCAGGTACCTTTGAGTCCACATCTCTAATGACTTCTCCTGGACAGTCAACACCACATCAATCATCAAGAAGGCTCAGCAGCGGCTACACTTCCTTAGAGTCCTCGGGAAGTACAACCTGAAGCCTGACCTGCTGCTGACCTTCTACCGCTCGTCCATCGAGTGCCTGCTGACCTACTGTATTACGGTATGGTACGGCAGCTGCACTGCAGCAGACAGGGAGAGGCTGCAAAGAGTGGTCAAGACGGCTCAGAAGATCATCGGCCGCCCTCTCCCCTCTCTGACGGACATCTACACCTCCCGCTGCCTCAACAGAGCCAGTGCCATCATCAAGGACAGCACCCACCCTGGCTCTGACCTGTTCCACCTGCTGCCCTCTGGGAAGCGCTACAGGTGCATTAAAACCAAAACAAACAGGCTAAAGAACAGCTTCTTCCCCAGGGCCATAACCATCCTGAACGGACTGCCCCATTGTCCCTCATAACTGCCTTCTCTTCGGTGCAATAACCCATTCCACCAACCACCCTGTTTTTGTTTTGTTTTTTCATGTATATATTCATTTCACACCATATTCATTGCACTTCTACATTTTTTAAATTTTTATATATTTGCACATTGTTTTTCTAGCATGCACACATCGCACTGTATGGAATGGCCTCAATCTCGTTACCTTGCGTAATGACAATAAAGCTGATTCTGATTCTGATTCTGAACTGACTAGCCAACACTCCATAAACTTTACTTTAATCTAACGACTTGGACTTGCAGCTGTAATTGAGACTCTGAAACAACAAGATACAACAAGTGGACACCAGTTATCTTAATTAGCTCATTTTTAATATTGCAATGAAATTAAAATGTTATCATCAAAAGCGGACTCAGCCAAACTACCCCTAAGTAATGTTGCCATTTTCAATGCCGACAAAGAAAGTGCCTCAAAAATTGCTCCAACGCAAGCAACGCAAGGCTCCAATTTTTCCAAAAATGCACTAGCTTGATGCTAATATACATTTACTCTACTGTTGACATACCTTAACATTAGTGATTTTACATGGGCATATCAACATCTCCAAATGCGTTAATGAAAACTACAACTAGGATGCACGTTACAATTAATCAGCTTGTGGTAATCAATACAATACTTATAGTATTAACACTTTTTAGGGCGCAACAAAAGACTAGGTTCAGCAAAGACTGAACTTTACTTTAATCTAACGTCTTGGACTTGCAACAGTAATTGAGACTCTGAAATGTGATAAAAAAAAACAAGATACAACAACTTGACACCAGTTATCTTCATTAGCTCATTTTTAATGTTGCAATAAAATTGTAATTTTATCATCAAAAACAATGAATATTTATTAACACACAAAAATACCAAAAATTGGTATTGTTAAGTTTCGGTATCGATTCCTAGGCATCGGTTTGAATGTGAACAGTACTAAAGATGTCCGATTATATCGGCAAATAAATGCTTTAAAATGTAATATTGGAAATTATCGGTATCGGTTTTGTTATTATCGGCATCGTTTTGTTTTTTTTTGTTTTTTTTTATTAAATCAATATAAAAAACACAAGATACACTTACAATTAGTGCACCAACCCAAAAAAACTCCCTTCCCCATTTCTTCACACTCATTCACACAAAAGGGTTGTTTCTTTCTGTTATTAATATTCTGGTTCCTACATTATATATCAATATATATCAATACAGTCTGCAAGGGATACAGTCCGTAAGCACACATGATTGTGCGTGCTGCTGGTCCACTAATAGTACTAACATTTAACAGTTAATTTTACTCATTTTCATTAATTAGTAGTTTCTACGTAACTGTTTTTATATTGTTTTACTTTCTTTTTTATTCAAGAAAATGTTTAGAATTTATTTATCTTATTTTATTTTATAAATTTTTTTAAACAGGACCTTATCTTCACCATACCTGGTTGTCCAAATTAGGCATAATAATGTGTTAATTTTACAACTGTATATATCGGTATCGGTTGATATCGGTATCGGTAATTAAGAGTTGGACAATATCGGAATATCGGATATCGGCAAAAAAGCCATTATCGGACATCCCTAAACAGTACCCATACTTAGTTGCATCCCTATTTTGGTTTTATCGACTTATAGTGAGCAGTGTGAGAGGGTGGGGGGCCCTTAACTCCCCCTAGAGCAGGGGTCGGTCCTCTTTGATCACTCTGATGCGGCTCAGCATTTATTTGCGGCTCAGCAGCTTACTTGCCGGACCCCCCCCCCATTCTCCAGGGAGACTTCCGGACTTAATATTCACCCTTACAGTTATAATAAGAGCATGCCATGATGGTAGAGCATTTGGCGCCCTCTACAATCTGTATTAGCAGCGTGCCAGCCCATCCACTTGTTATACAGTATGCATCTTCTGCTTGCACACGTACGTGACAGCAAGGCATACTTGGTCAACAGCCACACAGGTTACACTGACGGTGACCATATAAAACAACTGTAACACTCTTGCAAATAATGCGCCACACTTTGAACCAAAACCAAACAAGAATGACAAACACATTTCGGGAGAACATCTGCACCTTAACACAACATAAACACAACAGAACAAATACCCAGAATCCCATGCAGCCCTGACTCTTACGGGCTACATTATACACCCCTGCTACCACCAAACCTCGGCCCCACCCCAACCCTGCTCCCTCACAACACTAACGTGTCTGAGTCCCTTGGTTTATACTTAGCACAAAGCAAAAAAAAAACCTTTGTATGCAGTGTTATTTCATCTTAAATTTCAAAAAAATGTTTGTGGCTCCCATTGTTTTCTATAATTTGTGAAACTGGTCAAAATGGCTCTTTGACTGGTAAAGGTTGCCGACCCCTTCCTTAGAGTATGCCCATGTGACCCATTGCAAAAACGCCGGAAATGTGTCCCATGAAAACCCATCTGACCGGAACTCTCAAATAACTAAAGTTCCTTGGGTGATTAATGTAAACTCACTACACCGGTGGTTTTTTACGCTTCCATAGCGAGCTATAAGTAAGAACTTTACACTACTTTATATTAGAAATGGCAACAGCGGAGCATGAATGTCCCATAACAAGAAGATAGAGAAAAAGAAGAAGCTTATCGACTACAGTGTTTGCACGCACTACAGTGGTGGACGTGTGCAAATTTTCAGGACTAATGCAGATCTCAAATACACATCAGCAGGTACCAGAAGGTAAGAAAAGTTGGTTTTGCATAATATTGTGAAACTACTTAATGGCTGCCATTTTGTGGTCCGTATACACACACCATAGTAATACTTGTAGCTCTGACTACGGTAGCCGTAATGGGCCGACAATCCATCAAGCGGTGCGGCTTCAAAGTCGTACTAAAAACATTTTGACATATTTATGAGTGCCGTCTGTAATGTTCTTTATTCTCAATGGAACATTTAAAGTTTTGGTGTTTACTGGCGTCACCTTGCAGTCTACACGTATTTCTTATGTGTGACTGCCATCTACTGGTCACACTTATCATTAGACCATGTATCATATAAAATAGCTTTGACGTCGGTAAGCACGACCAGAATTATTCCTTGCATTAGGCGCACCGGGTTATAAGGCGCACTGTCGATTTTTGAGAAAATGAAAGGATTTTAAGTGCGACTTAAAGTCCCAAAAATACGGTATATTAAAGGAGGTGTTTGTTTTGTTCACTTTAAGTTATTCTTACATGTATACGATTTTATTTGATTTTAGCTTGTTTTTTTTATTGATTCCATTTTTGCTGTTTATTTGTGTTTATCCACGTTTTATGTCTCAATTTTATACAAGGTGGTTTGTGTTGGGTTTTTGTGCCTTTTTAGTACGTTACTTCAAAAGTCGGATAATAGAAGTAGCAATGTGACGACGGGATGTTGCCATGGAGATCGCAGACCTTCTATATCTTTTTTTGTTATAATCCTATTTTTTGCCGCACTATTCCAAGTGACCTTTTGAAATAATCGTTCTTTATTTTTTTTCTTCTTCTTTTCTTGTGTGACCCCAGAGAGGTCCGGGCTGGGTTGCCTTCATGCGGGGGATCCTGTCAGAACCTCAGCTGGAGTCTGGCAAAGACGTGGCCCGGTGTCGCTCCCAGCGTGGGGGGGAGTGGGGCAGGGGTGGGTTGGAGGAGGGCTCGGTTGTATCGCAGCAGCACTCAAACCACAAAGGAATACTTTGCTACTGCGAGCTGACATCTTCGGTATAGCGGAGATGAAGAGTGACATGTTGAAGCTCCTGGGCTCTTTTACTTTTGCAACTCCGCCAAGTCGGTCAGGAGACGCTGAAGCTTTATCGTCCTTAATGGTTGCCGATGTTTTCATATCTTTGTGTCCGCCAGTGCTCCCCGCCGAGATTTGCCGACTGCAAATTAGGCAAAACGTGATAAATGTGCGGCCTGCCGTATTAATATTAACACGGCGGCGTCACGCGCTCCAAATCGCGGCCCCTCTTCAAGCTGAGTGGCGACAGGGTTTTCTAAGAAGCCACAGCCGATCTGAAGGAAGTCGCACATATTTGAAGGAAGTGGGTGCACTGCAAAAAGTCAGTGTTCAAAAACAAGAAAAAAATAATAATTAGGGGTATTTTACTTGAACTAAGCAAAATTATCTGCCAATAGAACAATAAAATGTGGCTTGTCAAGACTTTCCAAAACAAGTAAAATTAGCTAACCTTAATGAACCCCAAAATACCTTAAAATAAGTATATTCTCACTAATAACAAGTGCACTTTTCTTGATAGAAAAAACAAATGAGACCTTTTTTCTCAATATGAAATGAAGTAAATGCTAGTGCCTGATAACAACCAAACCTAACCCCCAATCCCCCCCCCCCCCCCCCCCAATCCCCCCCCCTCCACACGGCATGGCAAAGTTGGTAGAGTGGCTGTGCCAGCAATCGGAGGGTTGCTGGTTACTGGGGTTCAATCCCCACCTTCTACCATCCTAGTCACGTCCGTTGTGTCCTTGGGCAAGACACTTCACTCCTTGCTCCTGATCATACTTGCCAACCCTCCCGAATTTTCCGGGAGACTCCCGAAATTCAGCGCCTCACCCGAAAACCTCCCGGGACAAATATTCTCCAGAAAATCTCCCGATTTTCAGCCGGAGCTGGAGGCCACGCCCCCTCCAGGTCCTTGCGGACCTGAGTGAGGACAGCCTTTTTTCAAGACGGGAGGACAACAGGGTGACAAGAACTAAATCATCCAGACTAGGGATAAATTGTATTATTATGTTTATCTTACCTAAAAATAAATATATTTATTAATTTAAAAAATAAATAAATGTTTACTATATTTTGCTAAAAACATCAAAATTAATTGTATTTTTATTTGTATTTTTTCTGACTCCTTATTACATCCAGCCATAGAATTATACATTAAAATAAACATATTTGAAATAATTAATTTTAAATTATCATAATAATTAATTTAAAATGACTATATTTAATTATTAAAATAATTGCTTGTTTATCAACAACTTTAGCATTTTATTCATTACATTTTGAAGCTCTCAGAAGCCAAGTTATGTTATATTCCTTAATATTTATTTATGCAAGTTTGAAGTATCAATTATCTAAACACAGTTTTGTTTGCATATTTTCAGGATGTGTATATATATATATATATATAGCTAGAATTCACTGAAAGTCAAGTCTTTATTTTATATATATATATATATATATATATATATATATATATATATATATATATATATATATATATATATATATATATATATATATATATATATATATATATATATGTATATATATATGTATATATATATATGTATATATATATATGTATGAAATACTTGACTTGGTGAATTCTAGCTGTCAATATACTCCTCCCCTCTTAACCATGCCCCACCCCCGGCCACGCCCCCCACCTCCCGAAATCGGAGGTCTCAAGGTTGGCAAGTATGCTCCTGATGGGTCCTAGTTAGCGCCTTGCATGGCAGCTCCCGCCATCAGTGTGTGTGTGAATGGGTGAATGTGGAAATACTGTCAAAGCGCTTTGATTACCTTGAAGGTAGAAAAGCGCTATACAAGTAAAACCCATTTATCATTTATCATTTATTTGTGTGATGACTGTATTATGATGATAGTATATATGATAGTATATATCTGTACTATGAATTGATAAACGTGGAGCCCGACTTAAACAAGTTGAAAAACTTATTCGGGTGTTACCATTTAGTGGTCAATTGTACAGAATATGTACCAGATTTTTCGGACTATAAGTCGCAGTTTTTTTTCATAGTTTGGCCGGGCTCCAGTGCGATTTATATATGTTTTTTTCCTTCTTTATTATGCATTTTCGGCAGGTGCGATTTATACTCCGGTGCGACTTATACTCCGAAAAATACGGTACTTAACTGTGCAACCTACTAATAAAAGTCTCAATCAATCAATCAAAAACCATTATCAGAGTAATGTTATGCGCTTGGCTTTACATTTCTTGAAACCAGCAAACTTATACTAAAAACAAATTTATTTTTCTTAATGGAAAGGCATCAAGGCAACCGCTTGTTACTCTCGGGGTCTACCAGCCGCTCAGGCAAATCATATTGTCTAAAGATGCATTTTTCCATCGATAACATGATATCATCGCGTCAAGTGCATGCTCTTTCAGTCATTAGTGCGCAAGGAATGTGTGTATGTATATGTATATATATATATATATATATATGAAACAGGCCTGTAGAGATGAAATAGTCTTGTGATTTTTTTTTTTTTTTTTTTTTTTTTTTTTTTCCCCCACACATACATATATTGCGCTCTACTACGGTATCGGGCACTATTTTTTGGATAACCTTATTAAGACATATACTCCGCTCCAAATTGACATTTGTTGAGCACTGTACGACGATCAGAAATGGAAAAATTCAACATCGACTACTCCACGAAGAACATTCCCATACCCGCGCAGAATGACTACAAGCTAAGGCTCATAGAAAAGACGGAACACTTCCTAAGAAGGATGCGGTGGAAAGCACATTTTTTCCTCCACCCTGAAACAAAAGGAATGCAAAAGGAAACTTACGGATTCAAATCTACCAAGAACCCACCCACAGTTGAGGAACTAAAGGATTTTGAGAACGACATGCTCAAAATGATACAATCAGTCAAATTCAAGCCAATCCGCAACCCACTCCTCACCAAGCTGAAAAATGACAAGGAGCACATCAAGAAAGTAAACAACCTCATCATAGCTGCCGATAAAACCACAAACTTCTACAGAATGGACATACCAGAACACCACACCTTACTGGACAGAAGCATCACCAAATCATACAAAAAAGCGCAACCCAATACCTTACAGAACATCCACCTGGAAAATAAAAGGATCGCGGCTGAACTGGACATTGAGGACAGGGTGGACGCCACAGCCAACAAGGAAGCCTTCATCACATTGAAGGATCACAAACCCAACTTCGCAAATAACCCAACATGCCGACTAATAAACCCAACTAAATCTGAAATAGGAAAAATCAGCAAAATAATCCTGGACAGAGTCAACACAAAAATCAAGGACAAAACACCACTCAACCAATGGAGAAATACAGCAGCAGTAATCAAATGGTTCAACAACATCCAAGACAAACAACAGCACAACTTTATCTCCTTTGATATCGAGGAATTTTACCCTTCCATCACGCAAGACCTACTGACTCAAGCACTAGACTTCGCCTCAGACTACGACTCAATCACAGGCAACGAAAGAAACATCATCATCCACGCAAAAAACTCCATTCTCATCCACAACAGTACACCATGGCAAAAAAAGAACAATGCAACATTTGACGTCACTATGGGAAGTTTTGACGGAGCAGAAACGTGTGAACTCGTTGGGAGTTTCCTCCTCTCCCAGCTCGCTAGCCTCAATCTGAACCTTGGTATTTACCGTGATGACGGACTGGCAGTGTGTCGCGCCTCGCCAAGGAGCAGCGAGAATACCAAGAAGCGCATATGCCAAATTTTCAAAGAGAACGGCCTACGGATCACGATTGAAGCCAACAAGCAAACCGTCAACTTTCTTGACGTCACTTTCAACCTGAGAAATAACAGCTACCAACCATTCACGAAACCCAACACAACACTCCAATACGTGCACCATGACAGCAACCATCCACCCACCACCACGAAAAGAATACCTACCGGAATCAATAAAAGGCTATCGATGCTGTCATCTAGCAAAGCTGAATTTGACCAAGCAACCCCCCCGTACCAAAAAGCCCTTGATGAAAGCGGATACAATTTCACCCTCACCTATGAACCCACGCCAGGAAACCAGCCAAAAAAGAACAGAAAACGAAACGGCATCATCTGGTACAACCCCCCATACAGCAAAAACGTCTCAACGAACATTGGACACAAATTCCTCAACCTGATTGACAAACACTTTCCCAAAGACAACAACCTAAGAAAAGTATTCAACAAGAACAACATCAAATTGAGCTACAGCTGCATGAACAATATACGACAAATCATCTCAAACCACAACAAAACAATTGCAAATGAGCCGTCGACCCCCAGTCAGAACGACTCCAAAACCAACAAAGCATGTAACTGTCGAAAGAAACCTGATTGCCCCCTCAACGGGGGATGCTTACAAACATCAGTTGTCTACCAATCTAAGGTAATACGCAAGGACATTAACACATCCGACACATATGTAGGATTAACCGAGGGTGAATTCAAAACCAGATGGAACAACCACAAGGCTTCTTTCAGGAACAAAAACCTGCGAAATACCACAGAACTCAGCAAACACATTTGGGACCTCAAAGACAATAATGTTGAATATTCAATAACATGGCAAATTCTTGCATCCAGCACACCTTACAATAGTGGTAATAAAAGATGCAACCTATGCTTGAAAGAAAAACTGTTTATTATCTACCGTCCAGACCTGTCATCCCTCAACAAGCGCAGCGAAATTGTAACAACATGCCGCCATAGACGGAAACACCTCCTAGGTAACACATGAACCAATCACCACGCCCCTAGGCCAGCCTGTACCCACCCACTCTGTGCCCTATATAAACCATGGTATGCGAATGCTCCCATTAAAATCTCCTGACGATTGAGGGTACCCCCCTCATGAAACAGGCCTGTAGAGATGAAATAGTCTTGTGATTTTTTTTCCCCACACATACATATATATATATATATATATATATATATATATATATATATATATATATATATATATATATATTTACAGCCCGGCCCCCGGCCAAATTTTTTTTAATTGTAATTTTGAATAATTTATCTGAATGTGCATGAACTATTTCTGTTCAAAATTGTTTGAAATGTCACATGTTAAATGTTTAAATATTAACTGTCAGTTTACTGTACTGTGCCAACTGTACTACTATATGAGTATGTGTTTTCTATTGTTCCATTGAAAATAAAACAGCAAAGTCCATTTGGCTGTCATCTGTTTTAATTATGAGACACAATTGTGTCAAAATCATGTTTTTTTTACATGCTTGAAATAAGAAATGATTACTTTAAAAAAGTAGTTTATACTTGTGAGTGTTGATGACACAGCTTTGCAACAGTTGATATTCTAGTTTCAAGCACTCAATATAGGTCATAAAATCTCAGCAACAAGCTGTAATATCTTACTGAGATAATTTAGGACCAAAACACTTAAAACAAGTAAAACACTCTAACATAAAATCTGCTTAGTGAGAAGAATTATCTTATCAGACAGAAAATAAGCAAATATCCCCCTTATTTGAGATATTTAATTTTACTTATAGATTTCAGTTTTTGCAGTGTGTTTGCAATTGTCATCAACAAATATTATAAATGCCTGATTTGTCGTGAAACTTTAAAAATGGAGATCAATTGAAATATTTTCCCTTGCTTACGTGACTTCTCTTGTTTCTAGGCAGAATATGTCGGGACAATGGCAACGGAGAGTCGGCCGGAAGGCAGTCAAAGATCTTGGTGACATCCTCGTGAGCAGGTGTGTACCTTTTCTTTCAGTCATCTGTAGTATGATATGACGTTCAACCGTAATACCTTATTTTTTTTGTGATAGAGTGATCTCCTCCAAACATATTGCTGGGTGTTGTGGCCAAACAGCTCAATTTGTGTTTCATCTGACATCACATGGACAAAGATAAGACCTTCTGGAGGAAAGTTCCGTGGTCAGATGAAACTAAAATTCAGCTGTTTGGCCACAATGCCCAGCAATATGTTTGGAGGAGAAAAAGTGAGGGCTTTAATCCCAGGAACCTACCGTAAAACCTACCGTAAAAAAATGGTGGTGGTAGTATTATTAGCACAAATTCCAACAGGACAATGACCCCAAACACACGTCAAAAGTGGTAAAGGAATGGCTAAATCAGGCTAAAATTAAGGTTTTAGAATGGCCTTCCCAAAGTCCTGACTTAAACATGTGGACAATGCTGAAAAAACAAGTCCATGTCAGAAAACCAACAAATTTAGCTGAACTGCACCGATTTTGTCAAGAGGAGTGGTGAAAAATTCAACCAGAAGCTTGTGGATGGCTACCAAAAGCGCCTTATTGCAGTGAAACTTGCCAAGTGTAAGCAAATATTAACATTGCTGTATGTATACTTTTGACCCAGCAGATTTGCTCACATTTTCAGTAGACCCATAATAAATTCATAAAAGAACCAAACTTCATGAATGTTTTTTTGTGACCAACAAGTATGTGCTCCAATCACTCTATCACAAAAAAATAAGAGTTGTAGAAATGATTGGAAAAACAAAACAGCCATGACATTATGTTCTTTACAAGTGTTTGTCAACTTTTGATCGCGACGTTTGTGCTGTAAAAATTGTTTGTCCAACTATTATAGTTTTTATGTTATTCACGTTTAGTTTTTTCGTTTTTTAACGTGTAATTAATGTGTTATTTTTCATAACCAGTCCCTTCCCCAACCATGTCAAAATCTCCCCAAACTCGTCCCAATAGTTTGTGCTATGTTTGTGCAGGTTTACGCGGCATTTTTCTCTCTAACTAATTATGTTATTAATGTTTTATGACTATCGCCCCAAACTTGCTCCATGCGTTAATGCTACGTCTGTGTTGCAAACATCTAGGTGTTAACGTGTTATTATTCATAATTAGCCCCATAATATATAAACTAAAATAGACAAGAAAATGTTGTATCACAATCGAATGACATGCAGGGACAAAGTATGCTTTCTTAACCCAAGCGCCATCTGCTGGATGTGTTTGGGCACTGCGCTGCTTCGCCCCTGGTGCTAAATTAGCACCACACAAGAACTTTTGCATCGGTTGGTAAAAAATGTAAGCTAGCTTGTGAAACGGCAGGACGTCCTCTAGGCTCATTAGCTATCGAAGCGTCTTCGGGGAGGGCGAGGCCAGCGTACACAACATCATTAATATGAGAGTCATTAATCGTGGAGCGTAGAATCTGGGAATAATGAGACCCCGTGATTACTCTTTTTGTTTCCTTGTGTTTGGACGCACATTTATTATTAATGCGCGGAAACAATTACGGGAAATAAAGCGTTTACGCTGAAATGTTGTCTTTTCGCCGCATTCTGTGTGTGTCAAAACTCGCGAGCATCTCCTCGACAATGAAAGCCGGAGAATGGCTTCATGTTCTCCAACCGCGGCGAGCAAAAGGGTGGCGGCCCTGAAGACCGACGCTAACCTCCCCAACCCCCGTGCCAGATCCCCCCCCGGCCCCCGCCTTGAGAACCGCATGGCAGTTCATTTAAATTCAGCAAGGAGGCGTCCCATAAATCACCAGCATTCTGACTAATGGCTTCTCCGCTGAGGGAAAACTCTCGCCTGGCTACCTGGAGACGCGGTTGTGCGCCGCAAAAAAAAAAAGTGTCCTGTTGTGCAAGTGCAAAGCTCCCGTGCGCTCGGTCCGTAATTAGTCCTCGCGGTTCTGATGTGTGACACTGAAGTTACCTTGGACTGGACTTCCAGGACCTCCACAGGCATTGTTTTAATGATGTTTTAAAAATGCAGCAATATTCACATTTTAATGTGTATTTTATTTAATTTTGGATTAGATTAAAGGGGCCGCTATTATGCAAAAACAACGTTTCTAACCTGAGGGTTTTGCTTATGTGCACTTGGGATCTGCATAAGTCCTGAAAATGTGAAAAGAAACCGTATTACCGTATTTTTTGGAGTATAAGTCGCTCTGGAGTATAAGTCGCACCGGCCGAAAATGCATAATAAAGAAGGGAAAAAAACATATATAAGTCGCACTGGAGTATAAGTCGCATTTTTTGGGGAAATTATATGATAAAAGCCAACACCAAGAATAGACATTTGAAAGGCAATTTAAAATAAATAAAGAATAGTGAACAACAGGCTAAATAAGTGTACGTTATATGAGGCATAAATAACCAACTGAGAACGTGCCTGGTATGTTAACGTAACATATTATGGTAAGAGTCATTCAAATAACTATAACATATAGAACATGCTATACGTTTACCAAACAATCTGTCACTCCTAATCATACTTGCCAACCTTGAGACCTCCGATTTCGGGAGGTGGGGGTTGGGGGTTGGGGGGCGTGGTCGGGGGTGGGGCCGGGGGCGTGGTTGGGGGCGTGGTTAAGATATATATATATATATATATATATATATATATATATATAAGAAATACTTGACTTTCAGTGAATTATATATATATATATATATATATATATATATATATATATATATATATATATATATATATATATATATATATATATATATATGTATACATATATATATATATATATATATATATATATATATATAAATATAAATAAAATAAATACTTAAATTTCAGTGTTCATTTATTTACACATTTACTACACACACATAACACTCGTCTACTCATTGTTGAGTTAAGGGTTGAATTGTCCATCCTAGTTCTATTCTCTGTCACTATTTCAGAACACACACATTATACAAATATACATTATAAAAACAATAAGAAAACGGGAGCTCTAATTTGGGAGTCTGAATTAGGATCAGAAGTTCCTATATAAACATTGCGCACTCACGTCGCCTTTTTGTATTGATTACTGCAGCTGTGCACTGGATTCATTCACAAATACAAACTACAACTCACAAACACTTTAGAGTTAGGCTCCACCATCAGAATGTGTACTTAAACTTATAAAGATCACATGGATATTATTCAGTGAGTTGATTCACCAAAACTAACCTGTTATACAGGAGGAAAAAGCACACAGGACGTTTCAATTGTTCACAGACTGGTCGCGCTCATCAGAATGACAAGACACTTCCGGTCTGCAGGTGATAGCATTCAATTGGGAAGAAACGCCCTACTGCCCCCTACTGACCAATGTGAATACTGATAAATGTGTAATGACAGCTCCAAAAACGAATTCAAACCACAAAATAAAATAAATAAATAAACACAAAAATGTGACACATATGGGTGGATCACATATGCATGTACAGTAGATGGCAGTATTGTCCTGTTTAAAAGTGTCACAACATTGCTGTTTACGGCAGACGAACTGCTTTACGGGGACGAAAACTTGACTGCTGTTGTTGTGTGTTGTTACCGCGCTGGGAGGACGTTAATGGAACTGCCTAACAATAAACCCACATAAGAAACCAAGAACTCGCCCTCGATCATTAGCTGTTTATATGGTGGGAAAGCGGACGTGAGAACAGGCTGTCAACACGTCACTCAGGTCCACATGGAGCTGGAGGGGGCGTGGCCTCCAGCTCCGCCTGGATTTCGGGAGATTTTCGGGAGAAAATTTGTCCCGGGAGGTTTTCGGGAGAGGCGCTGAATTTCGGGAGTCTCCCGGAAAATCCGGGAGGGTTGGCAAGTATGCTCCTAATCGCTAAATCCCATGAAATCTTATACGTCTAGTCCAGGGGTCGGCAACCCAAAATGTTGAAAGAGCCATATTGGACCAAAAATACAAAAACAAATCTGTCTGGAGCCGCAAAAAAATTAAAAGCCATATTACATACAGACAGTGTGTCATGAGATATAAATTGAATTAAGATGACTTAAAGGAAACTAAATGAGCTCAAATATACCTACAGATGAGGCATAATGATGCAATATGTACATATAGCTAGCCTAAATAGCATGTTAGCATCGATTAGCTTGCAGTCATGCAGTGACCAAATATGTCTGATTAGCACTCCACACAAGTCAATAACATCAACAAAACTCACCTTTGTGTATTCATGCACAACGTTAAAAGCTTGGTGGACAAAATGAGACAGAAAAAGAAGTGGCATCAAACACGTCCTAGAAAGTCGGAGAAGGTTATACATGTAAACAAACTAAGGTGAGTTCAGGGACCGCCAAAACTAGTCGGACAAAATGGTGCTCGCCAAATACTCGAATCAGTGAAGCATGTTTAATATAAACAGTGTGCTTTATAACAATTAGGGAGGTTTGTGTCATGTTTGTCCTCCTACAGAAACCATATTAAAACATATTTTTCCATTTTTCATACATTTTTGAAAATGCTCCAGAGAGCCACTAGGGCGGCGCTAAAGAGCCGCATGTGGCTCTAGAGCCGTGGGTTGCCCTGGTCTAGTCTCTTACGTGAATGAGCGAAATAATATTATTTGATATTTTACGGTAATGTGTTAATAATTTCACACATAAGTCGCTCCTGAGTATAAGTCGCACCCCCCGGCCAAACTATGAAAAAAAATTGTGACTTATAGTCCGAAATATGCGGTATTTATAAAACAATCTTGTTTTCTATTCTACTTCCTCCAAACCAGGCCTGGGCAATTATTTTGCCTCGGGGGGCCAAATTTAGAGGAAAAAAATGTGTCTGAGGGCCGGCATATTTATTTTTAAGAACACTAATCCAAAACCTCACAATAATGTCTGATTGAATGCTAAAAACGTTATGACAGACCGCCTTTTGCTGAATGAGACACCCAGAATGTACAAACCCCGTTTCCATATGAGTTGGGAAATTGTGTTAGATGTAAATATAAACGGAATACAATGATTTGCAAATCCTTTTCAACCCATATTCAGTTGAATATGCAACAGAGACAACATATTTGATGTTCAAACTGATAAACTTTTTTTTTTTGCAAATAATCATTAACTTTAGAATTTGATGAAGTTGGGAAAGGTGGCAATAAATACTGATAAAGCTGAGGAGTTCTCATCAAACACTTATTTGGAACATCCCACAGGTGAACAGGCAAATTGGGAACAGGTGGGTGCCGTGATTGGGTATAAAAGTAGATTCCATGAAATGCTCAGTCATTCACAAACAAGGATGGGGCGAGGGTCACCACTTTGTCAAATTGTTGAACAGTTTAAGAAAAACCTTTCTCAACCAGCTATTGCAAGGAATTTAGGGATTTCACCATGCGCTCCGTAATATCATCAAAGGGTTCAGAGAATCTGGAGAAATAACTGCACGTAAGCAGCTAAGCCCGTGACCTTCGATCCCTCAGGCTGTTCTGCATCAACAAGCGACATCAGTGTGTAAAGGATATCACCACATGGGCTCAGGAACACTTCAGAAACTCACTGTCAGTAACTACAGTTGGTCGCTACATCTGTAAGTGCAACTTAAAACTCTCCTATGCAAGGCGAAAACCGTTTATCAACAACACCCAGAAACGCCGTCGGCTTCGCTGGGCCTGAGCTCATTTAAGATGGACTGATACAAAGTGGAAAAGTGTTCTGTGGTCTGAGGAGTCCACATTTCAAATTGTTTTTGGAAATTGTGGACGTCGTGTCCTCCGGACCAAAGAGGAAAAAAACCATCCGGATTGTTATAGGCGCAAAGTTGAAAAGCCAGCATGTGTGATGGTATGGGGGTGTATTAGTGCCCAAGACATGGGTAACTTACACATCTGTAAAGGCACCATTGATGCTGAAAGGTACATACAGGTTTGGAGCAACATATGTTGCCATCCAAGCAACGTTACCATGGACGCCCCTGCTTATTTCAGCAAGACAATGCCAAGCCACGTGTTACATCAATGTGACTTCCTAGTAAAAGAGTGCGGGTACTAGACTGGCCTGCCTGTAGTCCAGACCTGTCTCCCATTGAAAATGTGTGGCGCATTATGAAGCCTAAAATACCACAACGGGGAACCCCGGACTGTTGAACAACTTAAGCTGTACATCAAGCAAGAATGGGAAAGAATTCCACCTGAGAAGCTTAAAAAAATGTGTCTCCTCAGTTCCCAAACGTTTACCAAGTGTTGTTAAAAAGAAAGGCCATGTAACACAGTGGTGAACATGCCCTTTCCCAACTACTTTGGCATGTGTTGCAGCCATGAAATTCTAAGTTAATTATTATTTGCAAAAAAAAAAAATAAAGTTTATGATTTTGAACATTAAATATCTTGTCTTTGTAGTGCATTCAATTGAATATGGGTTGAAAAGGATTTGCATATCATTGTATTCCGTTTATATTTACATCTAACACAATTTCCCAACTCATATGGAAACAGGGTTTGTTCATGAAAATAAAGAGTGTGTGATTTACAATATTAACTATGAAGGATAAAACACTGAATATTGACAACATATGAACGTCACACACCCTCTCGATCGACATTGTGTAGGGGGGGCGTGGCCTGCGGGCCTGCAGCGAGGCGGGGTGTACCAGAACCGGCCTCAAAGTCAGCGACAGGCGCGTAGATGGTCCACCTGGGCCTTGTTATCTAATCACCTGTCGCTCTGTATAAGCAGCGACCGGGAGGAGAGACGGAGTTGGAGCTGGGGGAGAGCGAGAGCACGACAAACTTTGACAAAAAGACGACTGCTGAAAAGCGGCAAAAGACTTGTTTTGAAGAATAAAAAAACTGTCTTGTACCAATGAAACGGGCTCGCCTGGAAATGCTTGGTGGTCAGGAGGACCCACTGGAAGAGAGCTTCAACACAGTCCATTTGGAATTTGTCAGTCCTGTGACATTTTTCAGACCTGAGATGTCTGAAGGAATCTATATATGGTGAAGGCTCACCAAAAGATATTTGCGTGATTTTATAAACATTTTCGAGCACTTCATACAAAAGACTATAAAAATGGGACCTATTACCTCCCTTGTAGGCACTCAGCATCAAGGGTTGGAATTGGGGGTTAAATCACCAAAAATGATTTCCGAGCGCGGCCACCGCTGCTGCTCACTGCTCCCCTCACCTACCAGGGGGTGGAAAAAGGGGATGGGTCAAATGCAGAGGGTTTTTTCACCACATCGAGTGTGTGTGTGACTATCAGTGGTACTTTAACTTTAACTTGTAGTCCAATTGACAAAATGCCCATGGTACGACACGAAGACCCAAAATTCTCCCGTGTCGTTTTAACCAGCACAAGTCACTGCATCTGAAAATAAGAAAGTGGCTTATTTTTTACTTTTATGATTCGTGGCAATGCACCTTCAATTCGGAAGTCCCTCTTCGTCTGTGCAAAGCACTTCAACGACTCCTGCTTTAGAAACCTGCGCAAGTATGAATATTGATTTTCCAATAAACTACTTTTTAAAGGCCGGCACGGTGATTACTATCTATGGCAAAGGAGGAAGCGATGAAACGGTAAGTAATAACAGTCGGTTAGAAATGTGTGAATGATACTTTAGCAATGTTCGCTTCTAAGACCAACCAAACAGTCCATTTGCGATCGATTGAATGCCCTGAGATTACAATGACCTGGATGAACGAGGACATTCATAGACAATGTTAGCCTGCGTTGTTGTGTAGCCAGCTTAGCCTTCTAATGCATGATAACAGTCATGCATTAATAAAGAACGATTCTCCGAAAAACTACTTTTAATTTGATCAGTTCCCACTAGGGTTGTACGGTATACCGGTATTGGTATAGTACGGCGATACTAATGAATCATATTCGGTACTATACCGCCTCTAAAAGGTACCGATCCCCCATCCTCCCGCACCTTTGTCGTCACATCGTAACATTGCTGGGTTTACAAGCAGAGGAGCATGTTCGGCAACACAATCATGGAGTACTTACAAGCAGACACAGTGTGTAGACAAAAAAGGGAGAACAGACGTATTTTGGCTTAAAAACTAACGATAAAGGTGAAGTTATAACACTGAAACGCCCTCAGGAAGAGGTGCTTTAAGACATGGCTAGCTAGCTAGCAGCTGAAGTCCAGCCCCAGTCGGCAGTGTTTTAGCTACTTCTAAATCACTAATCCTCGCCTCCATGGTGACAAATAAAGTACATTTCTTACAAGTATAATCCCTGCAGGACGAGGAATAGCTAAACATGCTTCACTACACACCGTAGCTCACCGGCGTCACAATGTAAACAAATGGCACCTAACATCCACTGTAATGATACCAAGTACAAAAGCGTATCTAGTTATCGATAGATATTTTTTAGCATCACAAAATCGTTTAAATGTATGATCCTGTAACTACTTGGTATCAGATCGATACCTAAATTTGTGGTATCATCCAAAACTAATGTATAGTATCCAAACAACAGAAGAATAAGTGATTATTACATTTTAACAGAAGTGTAGATAGAACATGTTAAAACAGAAAATAAGCAGTTATTAACGGTAAATGAACAAGTAGATTAATAATCAATTTTTAGAGTTTGTCCCTCATAATGTTGACAAAATAATAGAATGATAAATGACACAATATGTTACCGCATACGTCAGCAGACTAAATTAGGAGTCTTAGTTTGCTTACTTAATACTTAAAAGACAAGTTGTCTTGTATGTTCACTATTTTATTTAAGGACAAACTTGCAATAAGAAACATATGTTTAATGTACCATAAGATTTTTTGTTAAAATAAAGCCAATAATGCCAGTTTTTGTGGTCCCCTTTATCCAGAAAAGTATCGAAAAGTACCGAAAAGTATCGAAATAATTTTGTTACCGGTACCGGTATAGTACAGAATATGATCCATTAATATCGCGGTACTATACTGTACAACTGTACAACCCTTCTTCCCATTCTTAATCATACAAATGTAACCCAACCACTCTTATTAACAAAACTGTTAGAATAATTATGTATATATACCATACTTGCCAACCTTGAGACCTCCGATTTTTGGGAGGGGGCGTGGTTGGGGCCGGGGGCGTGGTTGGGGTGTGGTTAAGAGGGGAGGAGTATATTTACAGCTAGAATTCACCAAGTCAAGTATTTTATATATATATATATATATATATATATATATATATATATATATATATATATATATATAATATAAGAAATACTTGACTTTCAGTGAATTCTAGCTATAAATATATATATATATATATATATATATATATATATGTATATATACTGTATATATATATGTATATATGTATATATATGTATATGTGTGTGAATATATATATATATATATATATATATATATATATAGAAATTAAAGAAATACTTGAATTTCAGTGTTAATGATAAATGATAAATGGGTTGTACTTGTATAGCGCTTTTCTACCTTCAAGGTACTCAAAACGCTTTGACACTACTTCCACATTTACCCATTCACACACACATTCACACACTGATGGAGGGAGCTGCCATGCAAGGCGCTAACCAGCACCCATCAGGAGCAAGGGGTGAAGTGTCTTGCTCAGGACACAACGGACATGACGAGGTTGGTACTAGGTGGGGATTGAACCAGGGACCCTTGGGTCGCGCACGGCCATTCTTCCACTGCGCCCCCCCCCCCCGTGATTGGGCAGGCACGCTGTTTATATTGTGGGAAAGCGGACGTGAAAACAGGCTGTCTACACGTCACTCAGGTCCGCATGGAGCTGGAGGGGGCG